>NW_024081821.1:43862-56474 GCF_003009895.1 Hyaena hyaena | reverse complement strand
CATTGCCATGTAGTATTCCATGGTATAGATAAACCACATCTTCTTGATCCATTCATCTGTTGATGGACACTTAGGCTCTTTCCATGTTTTAGCTATTGTGGAGAGGATAGCAGGGGATTTTTAACACCCCACTTTTATCCATGGATAGATTATCCATACAGAAAATCAGCAAGGAAACAGTGGCTTTGAATGAAACATTAGATCATATGGACTTCATAGATATATATAGAACATTTCATCCAAAGATAGAAGACAAATTATTTTCAATTGCACATGGAACATTATTCAGGATAGATCACATGTTAGACCACAAAATAAGTCTCAATAAGTTGAAAAAGATTAAAATCATATTAATCATCATTTCTAACCATAAAGATATTAAAGATCAGCTATGAAAAAATATTGGCAAAAAAAAAATACATGCAGCTAAACAACCACTGAGTCAAGAAAGAAAAGAAAGAAGTAAAAAATACCTGGAGGCAAATGAAAATGGAAACACAATGATTCAAAATAGCAAAAACTGTTTTAATAGGTAAGTTTATGGTGATACAGGCCTACCTCAAGAAACAAAAGTATCTAATGCTCTACCTTTACACCTAAATAAACTAGGAAAAGAAGGACAACAAATACAGAGTTCACAGAAGGAAGGAAATAAAGATTAGAGTCGAAATAAATGAAATAGAGACCAAAAAACAAACAGAAAGAAACTAAAAGCTGATTTCTTTGGTAAGAGAAATAAAATTGATAAACCTTTTGAAAGACTCATCAAGAGAAAAAGAGGACTCAAAACCAGAAACAAAAGAGTGGAATTCCAACTGATACTGCAGAAATATAAAGAATTTTAAGAGACTACTAAGAAAAATTATATACCAACAAATTGGACAACCTAGGGAGTGTCCTCTGATACATGAATGAAGAAAATGAAATGAAGTATTATAGCTACTGAAGTATCAGCCATAACAAAGAATGAAATCTTGCCATCATGAAAACATGCACGGACGTAGAAGGTACAATGCTAAATGAAATAAGTAAGAGAAAGACAAACACGAATAACCTCACTTAGATGTAGAGTTAAAAAAGTGAAACATACAAAACAGAAAGAGACTCATAAATAAAGAGAACTGGTGTTTTCAGTGGGGAGTGTTGGGGGTGGAAATGGGAAAAATGGAGATTAAAGGATGAAAGGGATTAAGAAGTACAAACTTTCAGTTATTAAATAAGTCACAGGGATTAAAAGTACAGTTTAGGGAATATAGTCAATAATATTGTAATAACATTGCATGGTGGCAGATGTTAACTACACTTATGAGCAATTTGCAACATATATATATATATATATGTCAAGTCACCATATTGTACACTTCATACTAATAGTGTATGTCAACTATTCATCAACTAAAATTTTTTAAAGATGAAGATGTACAATGGAATACTACTCAAATATAAAAAAGAAAAGAAATATTTCCATTTGCAACAACACAGACAGACCTTAAGGGGGCTAAGTGAAATAACACAGAGAAAGACAAATACCATATAATTTCACTTGATGTGGAATCTAAACAACAAAACAAGTGGACAAACAAAACCAAACCAATAGATCTAGAGAAGAGAATGATGGTTGCTAGGGGGAAAGTAGTTTGGGGGCTGGGTAAAATGGTTGAAGGGGTTGAAGATGTACAAACTTCTATTTTTAAATAAGTGATGCAGAAGTAATGAACAGATGGTGACTATATTCAATAATATTGTACTGCATACTTCAAAGTCTAAGAGGAGTAAATCCTAAAAGTTCCTATCACAAAAAAATTAACTTTGTTAATGATTGGTAACTACACATTGTGGTGATCATTTCACACTGTATACAAGTATCAAATTATATGTGATTCACTTGAAACTAACAATGCCAAATGTCAATTATATCTCAATACAAAAAATCCACAGCCTGGAGTCATCTCCATCCATATCTGAAGAAATCAGGATAATCTGCCTTGTACTAATTGTACATTGGAAGAAAATTACATTCTATTAATGGCAGGCATTTCATGGAAACTTACAGCCCATTTCAGGAAGACAAAAATAACCAAATACAAAGAGAAAAAAATTATATACAAACAGAAAAGATAAAACCAATACTGGTTTTAGTAAACACAAATTTTAAGGTAACTATGATTAATATATTTAATAAAATAAAGAAAAATGTAGAGAATTTTTCTAAACAGCTAATATATATATACATATGAATCAAATAGCAATTCTTAACAGAAATATACCATAATCAAAAGTGAGAAGTTTATAATGTTTTTAACCATGGAATAAAACATGTAGAAAAAAATGTAAGTGAACAGAAGATAAACTATATCAGATGGCCACATAGTGAAGAATATTCTGTAAATTTGGAAAAGAACATGAGACTTAAGGGACATGGTGTTTAAAAATATAATATTCACTCAACCCAAGGAAAACAAGAGAATGGGGTACAATTATTATAGACAAGGTGATTTTTATTACCCTGTCTCATAAACTAACAGATAAGGCTCAAAGAGGCTAACAATTTTTCCAAAGTTACAGGAGATTCTATCTCAAACGATCTAGTTTCAAAACTAGGTCTTACTTCAAAGCCTATGTTCTTTTCTGTAAGCTGTAATACGCTAATACATCTGAAAGTGATTTTTGCAGTTTTGCACTCTACCAGGCTTTCATGATGTGTCATACTTTTAATTTGTATGTGAGAAGATGCTCTAGGGGAAAGAAAGAAATGCACACAAAAAGCATAGCCCCCAGTTGACAGAATGTTCTATGGCCTATTAGAAGGGGCCTACCACTCTCCTGGTTCTTCTTTATGTAATTTAGCCCTGACAAACCCTGTTGTCATTGAATCTCCTTCATCTGCTTTAACCTGGTGCCTTAAGGCTTGTTTGAACTCAAATTCCACCCCTTCTCCCCCACCACACACACCTTTTTTGGGGGGGCATAAATTCAATAAGTAAATACCGTATCATGAAATTTGTAGGATTATTTTTTCTCTTCATCTATCTGGAGACCTTCCTTAACTAACAGCACCTTTCCCAGTATAATCATGTTACTTTACTTCAGGTAAAGAATTTGCAAACCTCTCCAGTAAAAAAATATTTTTCCAAATATAATGTTATCTTGGGGTGTGGGAGTATGATAGAGGGCATGAAGACAAAAATGCTACCTTTAACAGTTATTTAGGGAGGGCCTATGGCTTTGTGACTCCTTCCACATAGAGTCTTAATGGTTGGCAAGGAAAGAAAGATTAAGGGAAAATTTTTAAAAGACCAGTCCCAAAGTAGACCAGAAGACTGCAGTTAATTTGATGGTCATGTTTTTATCAGTCTTCAAACTGCCTACTGTGAATCTACTCCATTTGTCTCTGTCCCACCCTCAATCTTCCACTGTAATTTTGAGTAACATTTATCTCTTTAAAAAAAATACAACTGAGTAACAGAGAATATTTGAAGTTGTTTCTGGATTCCTTTTACAACTCTCTATTTACACACCCAGCCATGGAACCACGTTTACCTGATTAGTTTTACAGAGAAAGATATTATTGTAAAATCCTCATGATGTGTTACAATTTTTTACATTTAAACATTTAAAAATATTTTAAAATATAGCTATTGTTTACATGAAACCTTACATTTTTAAAAATGCAATTACCACCAAAAAATTCAAAGCTTCAAATTAGAGTCATGAGTGAGAAAATATGGTGTGCCAAGATGAGTTCACAAGAGATAGAAATATGGACTTAAAGGATGAAAATGAAAACCTTTATAAACAAGAGAAAAAGTTGATATTCAAAGTCAAAAAAGGCAGTCTTCTCTCAAACACATTTTTAAAAATATATCAGTCAGAAAAAAAGTCAAATCCAGAAAATAGCATCAAATACATTGTAATCCACAAGAAAATCATGAGCAGAATCATTCAAATTGACTCCTACCTTTCATCTCATAAGACAAAATAATTATTAGTGATGAATAGTCTGATTCATCTGTTCTAAATTAAACACAATGGCCTACTTAAGGTATATGCATATACATGCATGCGGGAGTGCACGCACATGCACACAGGCGCGCTCACACACACACACTAGTAGGTAGCTTTGAAATTTTGATCAATCGCTGATAGCAGTAGTGAGCAGTATAATGTGTGAATGACTGTTCTGAAAATTTAATAAACCATGTCTTGATATTTAATAATGAAACCCCTTCTAAAATTCATTCTTTCAATTTAACTATGTACACTTCTTCAGTTTATGTACGTCTAGGAAACAAGCTTTACTCAATCAACTTAAAGGGATTCTATGCTTTCTTTGTATCTCTATTAATTCAAACACATTCAATATTTAGTGGTGACTGGGTGGCTCAGTCAGTTAAGCCCCCGAGTCTTGATCTCAGCTCTGGTGTTGATCTCAGGGTCGTCATTTCAAGAATCGGATGGAGCCCCATGCTGGATGTGAAGCCTACTTAATAATCATATTCACAATCATAATTTAAAACACCTATCTTTCAAGCCCCATGCTCTCTCTATTGGGGAGTACAAACAAAAGAAGATATGGGTGCTGCCAACAATGAGTCATTATTCACTGAAATCTAGTGAATTCATCTTAATTGGAATTGAGGTCACACTGCACTAGAAAATGTTTCAAGAGGATTTTTAAAGTATAAAAGGAAACTTTTACTTTTGGGAATCTTTTGGGTGTCATGAACACTGTGTCACATTTTTTTTTTTTTTAAACAAAGTATTCACAGGCTTTCAAAGTATGAGTTGGTACAAGTAATTAGTATATTTTGTAATCTGAATTGCAGAGAAATACTGGATTCTTAGTTTTTTCCCCAATCTATCATGGTAAAAGGCATTTGAAGGTGAATGACTTGCATCATGAATAAACTCAATTGTTCAGCAGACAGCTCTTTAATTATAAATCTTTAAATGGTTTGGAGGACTGCATTTTACTTGAGTTCCTTTCACACAATGACAAATTTTGAAATACAACTTCTGTATTCTATAATTACGAGAAGATATTGCTAAAGAAGGCCAAACGGTAAATTCTTTCTTTTCAAGTGTATATAATGGTACATGTTTACATGTGGTCTTTTCCATAACACTTAAAATCATATTTATGCAGTGAAGATGGCAAAGTGTCTATTAAAAATATATTTTTTCTGTAGTTCAGAATGCTTTAACAAAGTAATGCTGGATATGTTTCAAGTCAGTAACTCTAATGGCATTCTTCAATTTCCCATATTACCAAGCCCTTAGAACAAAAGTGCCACTATCAATAGGGTGCAGATATTCTAAGTCATTTTGATTTCCAGTGAAACCTTTTCTTCATACTTACATGGACTCTCTAAAAAGTCTTCAAGCTTTTTAAACATTGGATGTGAAGACTAAAGCCAGAAGCTATTTATTTGGGAAATGAATTATCCTAATCTCTTGCAGCCATTTCCACGCTATAAAAATATAGAAAAGAAATGAAGACTAACAATGGGAGGGACAAACGAGCAGTGACAAAACTGAAACCCAGTTTGAAAGAGATGGTTTTAGAGGTCTGAATGAGGATGTAATGGTAAAATTCAAGAGTATTCAAAACTAGGTATCTAGGGTATAGTTATTAAAATATAATGCACTTGCCTTGCAAAATTGGCTTAGGAATACATAATACCAAAGTCTTAAAAATTAAAACCTATATGGGAAATACATGTATTTTTAGTCAACGTATCAAATGTATTCTTCTAATCACTCAACACACAAATGTACTAATGTTAGGTCAGTAGTTCTCAAACTTCTGATTGCATCAGAATCCCCCAGAGAGCTTGTTGCAACACAGACTCTTTAGCTTCAACTCCAGAGCTTCTGGTCTGGGTTGTAGCCCAAGTATCTAAATTCCTAGAAAGTTCTCAGTTTTATTAGTTTGGTAGGGATGCCATAACAAAATAGTACTGACCAGGTAGCTTAAACAACAGAAATTTATTTCTCGCAGTTCTGACAACTGGCAAGTTAAAATCAAGGTACCAGCAAGGTAGGTTTCCTTCTGACACCTCTTCTTTAGGCTTATAGGTAGTGGGCATCTTGCTGTGTGCTTACACGACTACTTCTCCGTGTGCATTTGGAACTAGAGATCTCGCCTGTCTGTTCCTCATCTTGTAAGGACACAAGTTGTATCAGATTTGTTCCCACCCTTATGATGTTTTTTAACATTAATGATCACTCTAAACACCCTATCTCCAAATAGTCACATTGGGTATTAGGGCTTCAAGATAGAAATTTGTGGGAAACACAATTCAGCCCCTAACATCAGGTGATGCTGCTGCCATGGTCAAAAACACACTTTCAGAACTAGTACGGTAAGGGCTGTGATGAGTATAGAAATACATTTATGGGGCACCGGGGTGGTTCAGTTGGTTAAGCATCCAACTTCGGCCCATGCCATGATCCTGCAGTTCGTGGGTTCAGGCCCCACATAAGGCTCTGTGCTGACAGCTCAGGGCCTAGAGCCTGCTTCAGATTCTGTGTCTCCCTCACCCTCTGCCTCCATGGTTCACACTCTGTCTCTCTAAAAATTAAAAAAAAAAAAAAAACATTAAAAAAAAGTGTTATTTGCCAAGGCCACTGTCCTCAAAAAGTTTCCATTACTTTGAGGGACAAGTCTAATACACAAAATATTTAAAAACTAGGACCATATAAAATACTCTATTTTATATATGTGTCAAAATATATATATGAGAAAATCAGGTTATTAAGCTCTTGAGAACACATCACAGAACTAGATAGTGCTACCAGAATTGTAGTATTTTGAGAAATGAAGGTGGAAAATTGTGTTCTAGGTATCAAGAATTTGGAAGGAAATAAATTTTGGAATAAGATTATATCTGGCGACAGGGGGAAGGAGTTTTGTCTGAAGAAATTTCTGTGAAATGTGGTAGGAGATGAGGTTGGGAAATTGGATCAGACTATGGAAAATAAGAATTACAGTCTCTGAAAATTCCGAAGAAAAATAAAACATATTGAAATCAGAATAAACACTGAAAACTAAGAATAAGATCTAGATTACTCCGAAGAATATTTATATCTTACCTACACTTATACTTTGATGTATTTTAGGATTTTTTAAAGACTTTGATTGTTATACAGCATTTTTAGTTATCACAGAAAAATTGATGGGGAATATAGAAATCTTTGATGCACACCCTGCCCTGAGACATATCAGCCTCATTATCAACATTTCCCACCAGATAAAAAATGTTTTATCTAATTGATTAATATATATTTACATATCATTACCACCCAAAGTCTATAAACTACCTTAAGAGTTTACTCTTGGTATTTTATCGTATATGGATTTGGACGAATGTCTATTAATACAGTTGTCATTGTATCATACAGACTATTTTCACTGCCCCTAAATTCCAGTGTGTTTCATTCATCTTTCTACCCTACCAACACTGGCAACCATGCATCTTTTTTTTTGTTTGTTTCCAGAGTTTTGCTTTTCCCAAAATGTCACAGTTGGAAACATGTTACCTTATCAGATTGCTTCTTTCCTCCTTGTAATATGCACTCAAGATTCCTCCATGTCTTTTCATGACTTGATATCTCATTTCTTTTCAGTACTGAATAATATTCTACTGTCTGGAAGTGTAGCAGTTTATTCATACATTCATCACTGAAGTATATCTTGACTGCTTCTACGTTTTAGCAATTATGAATAATACTGCTAGAAACATTCACACACAGGTTTTTGTGTGGACATGTTTTCAATTCCTTTGGATAAATACAAGAGAGAGTCATTGCTGATCATATGTTAAGAGTAGGCTTAGGTTTTTAAGCAACTATTAGGCTCTCTTCCAAAGTAGTTGTACCATTTTCCACTTCCATCAACAATGCATAAGAATTCCTGTTCCTCCCCATCCTCAACAGCATTTGGTATTGTCAGTGTTCCAGATCTGGGGCATTCTAACAGGTATGCAATAATATCTTGTTTTAAGTTGCACTGCCTTGATGACAGACGATGTGGAGCATCCTTTCATAAGTTCATTTAGCATCTGTCTATCATCTTTGCTGAGGGGTCTGTCAAGGTCTTTGGTACATTTTTTAATCAGATTGTTTTCTTATTTTTGAGTTTAAAAGTTCTTCGCATAATTTAGGTAATGATCCTTTATCCTAGGTAACATTTGCAAATATTTTTCTCACAGTCTGTAGCCTTTTTACTATCTCTATATGGTCTTCCAGAGAATGGAAATTTTAAATTTTACAGCAGTCCAACATACTTAACTTTTCCTATCATGAAATGGGTCTTAGTGTTGTATCTAAAAAATCATCACCATATCCAAGGTCATTTCGGTTTTCTCTTATGCACTATCTAGGGATTTCATAGTTTTCCATTTTCCATTTTGGTAGGTCTGTTATTCAACTTAATTTTCCATGAAAGCTGTAAGATCTCTGACTAGATTCATTTTTCTCCCATGTAGATGTCAATTTGGTGCTGCACCAGTTTTTTTTTTTTTTTAAAAAAAGACCATCTTTGTTCCATTTTATTGCCTTTAATTATTTGCCAAAGATTAGTGGCTATATTTAACTTCAAATTCCACTTTCTCATTGCTGTGTTTTGGGATTTGTAAAATTGCAAAATGTTAGTAACCAATGACATGAATTACTTCTTAGAACCACAATGCATGAAAATCTTTGTATTTCAGCTTACCAAAAAGAATCTACCAACTTACTCCATATTATAAATTAGAAAATGCCAAACAGCAAAGCTCCAACTAATTACCTACAGAATTTGTCTCATTCATGTATTCTGTGTTTTTATTCAACATCATCAAATCACTTGTCCGAAACTAGCAGACACTTTAGAAATATATACAGCCTAACTTGTGTAAGTTTAATTTTAAGTACTTCTAGTGTATGTAAAGGAAGACTGTATTTATTTCTTCCTTGTCCAATCTTAGTATAAAGAACATATTATTTCCCTTTTAGATTTTTAATTGAATGAATGATATTTATGTTTCTACAGTTCTGGTATATATTTGGAATTTTTTAGGTAAGCATGGAAAATAATAAAAATACTGGTAGTTTTCAAGGATTATATCAGTAAGATTTATTTTGCACTTTGTTCATTTGGATTAATTAGAAGTATATAGGTCTTAACTACTCCACTTTGTAATTAAAACATAAAAAAAGCTGCTTGGCCAAGCAGCCAGAGTGTCCGTGTTGGCGGCCCAAAGTGGACGTCTTTACACAGAGCAGAAGGGGAACCTGCAGGGGGACTTCCATAGCAACCTGTGCCTTTTCTCCTGGCTGGCTGAGCATGGCCTCTGGAATCAGACCACTTAGATTAAAGTCCTGGCTTCACTACTTGCCATCTGAATGCTCTCCAGCAAGTTATTTCACGTTCTAGATCTCAGTTTCCTCATCTGTAATAATAGCATTTACCTCAGAGTATGATTGTGAAGAACTAATGAGTTAACATTTGCAAACAATTCATCCAACCTTCTCTACCTGCCCTGTGTCCTGGAGGCAGACCTTTATGGACTCCACCAACAGGCCCCCAAACCCTCTGGCTTCCAGGGCAACCTCAAGAAAGAAGCCAAAGTACACATGGTGGAAAGTCCCAAATACCACTACGAGTAGGAAAATAAATAACGAATTCTCAACAAGAGAGACCAAGAACACCATTCAAAGAACACTTTCTGAATGGACAGGCCCTGGACATCCAAGAGCTTTCTTTGGTACAGCAGCACTCACAGGTGCAGAGTGTGTAACAAGCTTTTAAAAATAACAAGAGATAGAAAGCTAACTAAAATGATGAAATGGAAGAACTCTCCTCCAAAGAAATTCCAGGAAGAATTGACAGCTAAAGAACTGCTCAAAACAGATATAAGCAACATAACTGAACAAGAATTTAGAACAATAGTCATAAAATTAATTGCTGGGCTTGAAAAATGCATGGAAGACATCAGAGAATCTTTTGCTACAAAGACTATGGAGCTTAAAAATAGTTGTGATGAATTAAAAAATGCTATAAATGAGATGCAAAATAAAATGGAGGCATCCAATGCATGGATTGAAGAGGCAGAAAGGAGAATAACTCATTTAGAAGACACAATTATAGAAAAAGAGGAAGCTGAGAAATAGAGAGAGAAACTGATTCAGGAACACGAAAGGAGAGATTGAGAGCTCAGCGATATAATCAAGCGGAATAATATCCATATCAGGAATTCCAGAAGAAGGAGAGAGAGGGAAAGGCACTGGAGGAGTCCTTGAACAAATTACAGCAGAGAACTTCCCCAATCTGGGGAAGGAAACAGATGTTGAAATCCAAGAGGCACAGAGAATTCCACTCAGACGTAACTTGAATCGATCTTATGCACAACATATCATAGTGAAACTGGCAAAATAGAAGGACAAAGAGAGAATTCTGAAAGCAGCTAGGGATAAAAGGGCCCTCACATACAAAGGGAAACCTATCAGAATGGTGACAGACCTATCTACTGAAACTTGGCAGGCCAGAAAGGAATGGCAGGACATCTTCAATGTGATGAACAGAAAAAATATGCAGCCAAGAATCCTCTCTCCAGCAAGCCTGTCATTCAGAATACAAGGAGAGATAAAGGTTTTCCCAAATAAACAAAAATGGAAAGATTCTTCACCATGAAACCAGACCTACAAGAAATCCTGAGGGGGGCTCTCTGAGGGAAATGTTGCAAGGAAGGCAAGATACCAGAGACACCACTACAAGCATAAATCCCACAAAGGACACAATGACTCTAAACCCATATATTTTTTTAGTATTTTATTTATTTTTGAGAGAGAGAGATAGAGACAGCATGAGCAGGGGAGGATCAGAGAGAGAGGGAGGCACAGAATCTGAAACAGGCTCCAGGCTCCGAGCTAGCTGTCAGCACAGAGTCCGATGCTGGGCTCGAACCCACGAACTGCGAGATCATGACCTGAGCCGAAGTCGGACACCCAACCAACTGAGCCACCCAGGAGCCCCACCCATGTTTTTCAATAATAACACTGAATGTAAATGGAGTAAATGTCCCAGCCAAAAGACATAGGGTATCAGAATGGATAAAAAAACCAAAATCCATCTATTTGCATACTACAAGAAACTCATTTCAGACCTGAGGACACCTTCAGATTGAAAAGTAAGGGGATGGAGAAATATCTATCATGCTACTGGAAGTCAAAAGAAAGCTGGAGTAACTATACTTATATCAGACCACCTGGACTTTAAAGTAGACAGTAACAACGGATGAAGAAGGGCATTATATGATACTTACAGGGTCTAACTAGAAAAGCTAACAATTATAAATGTCTACACACCGAATACGGGAGCACCTAAATACATAAAACAATTAATCACAAACAGAAACAATCTTATGGACAAGAATGTGCTACTAGCAGGGGACATTAATGCTCTACTTATAGCAATGGATAGATCAACTAGACAGAAAAATCATTAAAGACACAATGGACTTGAATGACACAGTGGACCAGATGGATTTGACAGATATATTTAGAACTCTACATTCTGAGGCCAGGAAATTCACTTTCTTCTCACGTCCACATGGCACATTCTCCAAGATACATCACATACTGGGACATAAAGCAGCCCTCAAGAAATAGAAAAGACCTGAGATCATACCATGCACTTTCAGATCACAATGCTATGAAATTTGAAATCAACCACAGGATGAAGTCTGGAAAACCTCCAAAACCATGGAGGTTAAAGAACACCCTACTAAAGAATGAATGGGCCAATCAGGCAATTAGAGAAGAAATTTAAAAATATATGGAAACAAATGAAAATGTAAATACAACAATCCAAACTCTATGGGATGCGGCCAAGGCAGTCCTAAGAGGAAAGTACATTGAACTCCAGGCCTATATCATGAAACTAGAAAAAGCGCAAGTGCAAAATCTGACAGCACACCTAAAGGAACTAGAGGGAGAGCAACAAGAGCACCCCAAACCCAGTAGGAGAAGAGAAATAATAAAAATCAGGGCAGAAATAAACAATATAGAAACCAAAGAAACAGTTGAACAGATCAATGAAACCAAGAGTTGGTTTTTTGAAAAAATAAACAAAATTGACAAACCTCTATCCAGGCTTCTGAAAAAGGAAAGAGAGAGCACTCAAATAGACAAAATCATGAATGAAAATGGACTCATTACAACCAACGCCTCAGAAATACAAGCAATTATCAGGGAATACTATGAAAAATTATATGCCAACAAATTGGACAACGTAGAAGAAATGGAGAAATTCCTAAACACACACTCACTACCAAAATTCACACGCGAAGAGATAGAAAATCTGAACAGACCCATAACTAGTGAGGAAATCGAATCAGTTATCAAAAATCTCCCAACAAATAAGAACCCTGGCCCAGATGGCTTCCCTGGGGAATTCTACCAGACATTTAAAACAGATTTAATACCCCTTTTTCTCAAGCTATTCCAAAAAATAGAAATCGAAGGAAAACTTCCATACTCATTTTATGAAGCCAGCATCAATTTGATTCCCAAGCCAGAGACATAACAAAAAAAAAAAAGAGAGAGAGAGAGAGAGAGAGAACTACAGGC
>NW_024081821.1:0-43608 GCF_003009895.1 Hyaena hyaena | reverse complement strand
CTTAATAAAGACCCTCGAGAAAGTCGGGATAGGAAGAACTTACTGAAACATCATGAATGCCATCTATGAGAAGCCCTCACCGAACATCATCCTCAATGGGGAAAATCTGAGAGCTTTCCCCCTGAGATCAGGAACACGACAGGGATGTCCACTCTTACGACTGTTGTTTCACATAGTGCTGGAAGTCCTAGCATCAGCCATCAACAACAAAAGGAAATCCAAGGCATCAGAATTGGCAAAGAAGAAGTCAAACTCTCACTTTTCGCAGACAACATGATACTCTACATAGAAAACCCTACACCCGAAAAACAAACAATCCAGTGAAGAAATGGACAGAAGATATGAACAGACACTTCTCCAAAGAGGAAATCCAGATGGCCAACAGACACATGAAACGATGCTCAGAGTCCTTCTTCATCAGGGAAATACAAATCAAAACCACACTGAGATACCACCTCACGCCGGTCAGAGTGGCTAAAATGAACAAATCAGAGGACTCTAGATGCTGGCGAGGATGTGGAGAAACAGGCACCCTCCTACACTGTTGGTGGGAATGCAAACTGGTGCAGCCCCTCTGGAACACAGTGTGGAGGTTCCTCAAAAAAATTAACCATAGAACTCCCCCCTGACCCAGCAGTAGCCCTGCTAGGAATTTACCGAAGGGATACAGGAGCGTTGATGCCTAGGGTACATGTACCCCAATGTTCATGGCAGCACTCTCAACAATAGCCAAAACATGGAAAGAGCCTAAATGTTCATCAATGGACGAACAGGTCAAGAAGATGTGGTTTTGTCTATACAATGGAATACTACATGGCAATGGAAAGAATGAAATCTGGCCATGTGTAGCATCATGGATGGAACTTGAGGGTGTTATGCTGAACGAAATAAGTCAGGCAGAGAAGGACAAATACCATATGTTTGCACGCATAGGAGGATTAGGAGGAACTTAACAGAGGACCGTGGGGGAGAAGAAGGGGAGAATTAGTCAGGGAGAGGGAGGGAGGCTAACCATGAGAGACACTTGAATGCCAAGAACAAACTGAGGGCACATGGTGTTGGGGGGGAGGTGATGGGGGGTGATGGCATGGAGGAGGGCACTTGTGGGAATGAGCACGGGGTGTTATATGGAAACCAACTTGACAATATACTATTTAAAAATAAAATAAATTACTTCCACACACTACTTTTGTTTCACTTTTACTTAATATTTTTTGGTATCTTTCTCTAACAATTTATAAAAAGCTTCTGTATTATTTTAATCAGCTTTATTTATGGATCTACCATGATAAACCTAAGCTGTATTTTACTGAGAGAGATATTCATCTTTCTCATTTTTGGTTTTGGTATTTTTTAAAACAATGAATGAATCAAGCCTTTTTACATAGTGAATATAACTACAGAATAAATTCCAGAGAACGAAATCGCTGGACCAGAAGGTAGAATTGTGATAGTTACTGCCAAATTCACTCCAGAGACTTGTAGTAAATGTAATTCCAATCCACACTTACCAAGTGTATACTACCCTATAGCCTTGCCAGGATTGTGTTCAAAACCAATAGGTGAAAAATATCTGTTTTATTTATTTTTTTATTTTTTTTACAAATAGTTTATTGTCAAATTAGTTTCCACATAACACTCAGTGCTCATTCCCACAAGTGCCCTCCTCCATGCCCATCCCACCCTCTGTATGTTTTAATTTCCATCTATTTTAGCAATAACAAGAATCTCTCTATATATATAAGATTTATTTGCATTACCTCTTTTATAAATCATCTGTTGATTTCCATTAACCATTTTGGTGGGATGGTTAGTATTCAGATATTAGGGAGAATATCCTTTCATCTGTGGTATGAAGTCTTTTTTCTTTTGACTTTGTTTATTGTATTTTTTGCTACACAGATTTTTAAATGATATGTCCTTGAATTATGAGTCTTTCAGATGTGACTTCTATATTTTGGTCAAAGTAGTAGTTTCCTGATTGTATAAGAATTCTTTCAAGTATTTGCCAAATTTGTTTTCTGTTAAATTTGCCCATCTAAGTCTTTTTTTTTTTTTTTTTTTTTTTTTTTTTTTTTTTTTTTTTCTTTTTTTTTTTTTTTTTTTTTTTTTTTTTTTTGCAAACTGGTGTGTAGTATGACATACAGAGTTATTTCTTCACTTATAAAATTACCCAGTTATCAAAACACTGTTTTTCCACCTCGTCTATTTTATACCAAATTTTTCCGGGCATTTGTGCTATCCTTCCCCATTTCTAGGCTGTATGTGGCTCCTCCGGTAATAGGGGAGGATAGAACAAGAGTCCAGAAAGGTATTCGTGTGCTACTGGCTTCGTATGGCTGCTAAGTACTCACTCTGTCTAGAAGGTTTTTTTTTGTAGTTGTCCTCTAAGGAGATTACCTACTAACAATTCCCGTGAAGCTGGTGAGGGCTTCTCCACAGTTGTCAACTCAGTATCCTTCCCATTGCAAATTGAAAAATTCTCTTCCCCTTATGTTACTCATATCTGTTCCTCTAATAATGCCCATCAGTTAAAAAGCAGAGCAATTACCTCTTTGTTTAAAAAAAAAATCCTCTCATTACTAAATATATTTTTTGTTTTCTACATGTGCATGAGAAATTACAAGTAATATAACTCATTATTTTTAAGTTTCTTCTTTCTAAATGCTTTATGGTCATTTTGTGAATCACTGTGACCATAACTGGCAGAGAGATTAAATAGTTCAATTTAATATCCTGTTATATAAACTATTTATTATGTTATTTCCTGTATTTCCTTATTATTCTTTCAAAACCTTTTGTCATGTTTTAATTATTTTGCCATGACTGTCATTTTCATCTTATCCTCTTTTTTTATTAGTTTCCCATTGCAGCTCTCACAAATCACCACAAATTTAGTGGCTTAAAACAATACAGTTCCATTATCTTAAGTAAGGTCTAAACAAAGTGTAGCTATTATCATTTATTTTTTTCCTGTTCTCAGAAGACCTATGCTATTTCAAGTTCAATTCTTTCCTATGTTTGTGGAACATTTTTTTTCCCCTTTCTTTCTTTCTTTCTTTTTTTTTTTTTCCTTACCTTTGGTTCTCTTTGTTCTCTTTATGGAATTCTTATTTTATATATTGAATTTTCTGTATCCGTCCTCCAGGTCTCTTATCTTTTTACCCATCACCTTCATTTCATTAACTTTTTCCTCTGACTTCTGAGAAAATGTCTCAGGTCAATCTTTTAAATTCATTATATGAACTTTTGCCGTATGGAGTCTGTTGTTTACTGTCTGTTGTATTTTTAAATCTGATCATGTCTACTGATATGTAAAGGCTGAAAGAGATATGTTAAAATTTCGCTGTGACTGTGGTATTGTCAATTACTTTGAGAAAAATCATTTTGGATTTGATCGATTCCTTTCCAGGTTAAAATTACATGGTTCATTTTAAGGCTAAACCTTGCTCCATTCCCCTTCTTCTCCTCATTCATCCTCCAAATTAAAGCTAGATTTTACAAAAATCTTGTGTATATATTCGAATGTTATAGTATTAGACAAAGAAGAAAGAATAAATTTCCTATTTTGTTTTTGTTTTGCTAAACTGTAATTGAAAGCAATCTAACATAGATTATTATTACTTTGTGGTACAGTTAATTTTAAACATTTACTATGTAGATACCATTCAGTGAAATTCTCTCACCCTTCTTGGGATCAAGATTCTGCTCGTGCCAGCTCTTTCAGGCAAAACTTTGCCTCCTGCCTTATCGAGTCTTAGCTTGGGAGCCCTATATTTGAACACAGCTCTAATGGCCTTTAGAAATGTAGAGGTAGCTACCACACAGGGGCAGTGTCTTTTACTTCCTTCTATGCATACATGTCTGCCAGAGTGAGTAGCTGAACATGAGGCTGAGTACTTGAGTCAGATTTCTTCTAGAAGCCCGACAATGACATTGTCTGGGTTACTACAAGTGCTTCTCTGAGTGAGGTGTCCCTCATCTATGAATGACACATTGGTCACATAGATTTAAAAGATAGATACAGACTATTCCATCCAAAAACAGTGGAATACACATTCAAGAGCAAAAGGAACAGTCTCCAGATAGAGCACATGTCAGGCCACAAGTCAAGTCTCAATAAATGTAAGAATAAAATCACATCAAGCATCTTTTCTAATCACAATGGTATGGAGCTAGAAATAATTGCAAGGAAACTGGAAAAAACAAAAACATGTGGAAACTAAAGAACATGCTACTTAACAACCAATTGGTCGAAGAATCAAAAAGGAAATCAAAAAGCATTTGAGACAAATGAAAATGGAAACATGATGGTACAAAATTTGGGGGATACAGCAAGAGCAGTTCTAAGCGAAAAGTTCATAGCAGTGCAGGCCTATGTCAAGAAACAAGAGAAATAGCAAATAAAACAATCTAACTTAACATCTAAAGGAACTAGAAAACAACAAAGCCCAATATTGGTAAAAGGAAGGAAACTTAAAGATCACAGCAGAAATAAACAAAATATAGACTTAAAAAAAATAGAAAAGATCAATGGAATTAAGAGTTGGTTCACTGATTCTTTGAAAAGAAATAAAACAAAGTTTTAGATTCACCAAAGAAAAAAGAGGAAGAGTCCAATAAATAAAATCCTATCAAAGAGGAAAAATTACAAAACAATACCATAAAAATACAATCTTAAATTAATACTATAACCAATTATTTGCCAACAAATTAGACATTCTATGATAGATCAATTCCTAGCAACATACAGTCTTCCAAGAAATCGTGAAGAAATAGAAAATCTGAATACGCTGAATTCGGGTAATGAAATTCAATCTGTAACCAAAAGCTCCCAAACAAGAGTCCAGGACTAGATGGCTTCAAAGGTGAATTCTACCAACCATGTAAAGAAGAGTTAAAATCTGTCCTCCTATTCAAAAAACAAAAATACATAAGGAAGAAATGCTTCCAAATTCATTCTATGATGCCAGTATTAACCTGATACTATAACCAGACAAAGATGCTGAACACAAACTACAGACCAATATCCTTGATGAAGATAGATGGAAAATTTCTCAACAAAATATTAGCAAACCTAATTCAACTATACATATGATGCCAAGTAACCCTTTGTGCCCTATTGGTAGGGATGTCAATTGGTACAGTTTCTACAGAAAATAATATGGATGTTTTTCAAAAAATGAAAACTCCAGTGCATGATCAAGTAATTTAATTCCTGGGTATTTATCCAAAAAACACTCCCCCAAAACACTAATTGAAAAATATATATGTACCCATATGTCATTGCAACATTATTTGTAACAGCCATGATATGGAAACAATGCAAGCGTCCATCAATAGGTGAATGGTTAAAGAAAATATGGTATACATACACACAATGGGGTATTATGCGACAAGAAAAAAGAATGGAATCTTGCTATTTATGACAACATGAGTAGACCTAGAGGGTATTATGTTAAGTGGAAGAAGTCAGACTGAGAAGAACAAATACATGTATTTGTATTTGTATGTATGTATGATTTCACTTACATGTATAATCTGAAAAAACATACAGTATCAGAAACAGACTTAGAGACAGAGAAAACAAACTGGTAGTTGCCAGAAAAAAGGGAGGTAGGGGGAGCAGGCTAAATAGGTGAAAATGATTGAGAAGTACAAACTTCCAATTATAAAATATGGAAGTCAAGGGATTTGACAATACAGGAAACACTGTCAATAATATTCTAATAATTTTGTATAGCCAACAGATGGTAACCAGATCTATTAAGGATATATATATATATATATATATATATATATAATCTAAAAATATCCAATCAATATGTTGCACTTCTGAAAGTCTAATATTAGATGTCAATTATAGCAAAAATTTGCATGTAGAAAATAAGGCTAAGAGTCAACCATTATTTTTATCAACTTCTAAGAAACTGAAAAGGACTTAGATAGGTATATACAATGCATCACCCCTCCACAACAGTGTCAACAGGATAAAAAGTGATCCACTCATTTGTTTCCTTCCACAACCCATTTCATATTCTTCCTAACTAACCATATCCTTGAATGAAGCTATAGGAAAGAATAAAAGTTGTACTTGATCTTGTATGCTGTTCTGATAGAGAAATACTAAACCAGCATCACTAATAGCAACAAATATTTATTGCCCCAACTATCAGGTCAGTGGAAAGGATTTGGATGAATCAGCTTGCTAGAAATATATTTATGGAGAGCATAAGGCATTAGTCCAAACTTTCTATGACAGCTTGAAAAGAAGATACATGCCAAGTAAATGATCTCTCCAAAGCTTTCCAAATTTTAAAACAATATAGCAATAGAGGTATTTGGAATAAACAATACACACTGGGATTACAGCAATGGGACTATTTGGGAAAGAGCAGGTTTCAGGCTAAGTAGAACAGTGGGGCTGAGGAAAATGACCTGTGTCTAGATACTGGCTCGTTATTAAGAGCTGAAATTGTGTTGATGTGATCAAAAGGCAAGTACAAAAGAGCTTGGAAAACTATTGTGTGTCTATGTTGCACATGTGTCTATCAGTCTCTAGGCCCTACGTTTAAAATAGAAAAAGACAAGGACGATAAGGACTATGAGGATGAAAGGAAAGGAAAGGAACGAAGGAGGGGGAACACAATTATGCCCCTTATTCACATTAAAAAGCTTATTTTACAATTCCAGGCAATTAATTATATTTAAAATATATTTCTGACATCACTGACCAATTATATTTTTATTTCACTTCAAACAAGAAACAGCCTCCAATCAAAATTGAATTTGAAGAATTTGAAATGGGTATCGCCTGTGGTAATTGCCTGGTCCAGCTTCCAATGGCTTCCCGTTCTTTAAAAATTGCTTGGTTGCTGGGAAGCTCACTTGTACTTTGTGACCCCAGATCTTCAGTTATACCTGAATGGTCTTTAGGTGGAATCAAGACCAAGACTAGGCCAATCAGATACTTTTCCCCTGGTAATTTTGAGAAAGGAAGAAGGTTAGAGTCAGTTGAGTTATGCTACTTGAATTACTCATATTGATTAGGTTCTCAAGCTCTTTCTGCAGATGTCCACTGGGGTCCTTGGTTTCGCTCCAAGTTTTTCTTGCATCCTGCTGATGAAGTATCTTTTACTGGTGATGCTAGCCAGAGTTACTTTCAACCAAGAGAGTGAGAATTCAATTCACTCCAAATCATTGATGCTAAGAACATTTCATGGCAAAGCTGTGGACTGTGTAATTTCAAATTATAAAATGACAAACCACATGGTGCGATTTGGCTCAAGTGTATAAACTCTAGCCCATGTCGCCCATGTCACAAAACTGCAAGCATTTCCAAGAATATTAAACATTTTGCTTGGGTTCTCTTTGGGGTTCGACATCAACTTATAAGAGTAATCAATTATTTCTGGAGAGCCAATCAAAATTTATTTCAAATATTTTGTAATTGGAATTTTTAGAAGAAAATATCCATCTACTTTGTAATATTAGGACTTGAGAAGACATTTTTATATTACTTCATATTTTCAAACCCCCTGACCAAAATTTTTAAGTTAATCTTGACCATGCTGGTTAATATGGTCTCTAATAAGTAATTTCATACAAGGAAACTCCAGCACAGAGAAGGGTCCTTAACTCAGGTTTTTAATCAGTATTGTTGCTGAACCAAGAGAACTCCCAAGTATGCAACTTCTAGGCCTGTGAAATTGAATCTAAATTATAACAGCTTCCTTAAAACTTGACAAATACCCTCAGTTAAAATTCAAGGGCATGTAATACCACGGGAGTTACTTGTCCAAATGTACTTTCACAGGACCCAACATACAAAGTGCTCTGTGAAGAACATGAGGATTGTGAGTCAAGAGCAGATACAGTGTCTAAGAGTTACAGGCATTGCTGTGTCTCCAGCATGGACTTTCACAACCAGAAAGATACTCACAGACTCCATCTACTACTTTCACCATTATATTAGGGAAGTTACCATAGAGCTCTCTGAAGATTTTACTTCCCCTGTGATTTGATTTCATGGGCTTTGAGACTAGATAAATCATAGACAGGTTTATCAAGGTACCTAAGTATTTCAATACTTGAACAAAACCACAGGAACAGGACATGACAAAGGCATCATCCTATCGTTTACCATATGGTGACTACTCTTACTTTTCTCAACTTGTGAGGAAACATCATTTATGCAACAAGTACAAGTTTGAACTCTAACCATCTTATGCAATTGCTAGTTCAACTGTAACAATTCCAGGACTGTCCTGAGACTGACATCCCTTACTTTCCTTATATTCTGTAAAAGCATCTATTACAGTTCTGTGTAATAGTCAACTCCAAAATCTCAGTGGTTCACAAAAAACATTTCCTGACCATGGATCCATAGGCTACCTGAAATGACCCAGTTCCAGGCAGAAGTTCAAATTACTTCTCATTCTGGGACCCAGAGTGAAGGAACATCTCCATGGGGTGTTCTCATGGAGAGGTGGGAGTTTAATAGGCCTTACAGAAACTCAGATACCTCTTAAAGCTTCCTTTCATGACTGCTCTAATTTAAAACTAGCACACTGTCACTCTCTCTAACTTTCTGCCATTCAAAGTAATGATATGGTATGCCCATCGTTAATGGAATAGGAGGGTATACTCTGATGGGGTGAGGGAGAGGAATGAAGATTTTCTCAACAATACTGTGATCTACTACATATATTCTGCCCAAGACACTGTAGAAACTTAATACCCTACTAAACTTTCAGTCAAGAACAAGGAACCCCACAGAAGTGGCAGATTTGAAAGCACACTTAAAAACTTTTTAATGTTTTCATTTTTGAGAAAGACAGAGAAATCCTGAGCAGGGGAAGGGAAAGACAGAGAGGAGACACAGAATTGGAAACGGACTCCAGGCTCTGTGCTGCCAGCCCGTTAAGTGTCTAACTTTTGATTTTGGCTCAGGTCATGATCTCACGATTTGAGAGATTGTGCGCTGCTTTGGGCTCCATACTGATGGTGGGGAGCCTGCTTGGGATTCTCTCTCTCTCTCTCTCTCTCTCTCTCTCTCTCTCTCTCCCCCCCCCACCCCTTCCCCACTTGCAGACACACGTGTGCACTCTTTCAAAATATATATTTAAAATTATGACATGTGCTCAGTACTTTATCATGCTCTCTCTCTGAAAGATAAAATTAACATGGGCATTCATTTCCTCAAAAGATGATATTCTTGTGCCAGGCATCTTTCTCAGAAATATGTCAGTTGATAGGATGTGCACACAGAGCTGAAGTTTAGTATGCTGTTTAGTGCCATTTTTATTTTTTCTTGCTTTAATCAAAGCTTTCATTGATGGTGAAATTATTGGTCCTACAGTGATTCTTGACAATATCTTCTAAAAAAAAAAAAACACTTAAACTCATTGTTATATGGTGCTTTTGAACTAGTTTAAGCACAAAAATAGTTGCACACGACAACTAAATTTGTATTTAATAATTGCCTCAAGGAATTTAACTCCTAAGATCCTAAAATATATGTAGAGCTGAGTTTTCTGGCAACGGATCTTCCAGTTTTTAATGCAGAGTACTCCATCTATCATTTATTATATTTTCTAAATCTGTAGAAACCAAACAATACTGTGCATAATTTATATTTTGTTGGATTTTAAAAGATTTTTACCTTAACAAGATGACGTAATTAAATTTTACTTTTTGTCATCGCACAGCATTTAGTTTTTAATAATTAAAGTTTTCATTTATTAGTTTCATTGGGTTTGGGGAGAGGTGTTTTTTTTTTTTTGGATGTGTTTTATGGAGGTTTTATTGGTATTTTTTTGTTTGATATTATTACAGACACTTTTTCCTTCGGTGAGTTTCAAAGAGATTTCCTAACTCAGATTTAAATTCAAAGTTCCATCCAAAGCAAAGTTAGAGTTCGCTATTGGATTTGTAGTAATGCAAAGCAGAGTAACTATGGTTTTAAAAGATACATGGAATGCCACCAAATTAAACTTATGAGGCCGCCAACCTGCTGTTCTCCTTTTCTCAAGCATGTGCAGTGGGGTTAGATAAGACCATCACCTGAGTGGTTTCTTCTAATTAAGGCAGAAGCCCCAGAAGGCCACAAATTGCCATTTCTGAAAAGCAGGAACAGAAAAGCTCTGCCGTATCTTCAGAATATGGACTTTGTGTCCCTCTAAATTTATTTGGAACCCTACCATTTTGAAGTTTTGCATGATCAGATAGCTGGCCTAACAAACCTACCCCTTGCTCAGACTGTCTCAGACAATCTTCCTAACATATTTCTAGTCCAAGAGAAGGGAAAGAACATAAAGCATGAAGAAAGGGTTTTGGGCTGAGATGCTGACATTTCCACTTTACATACCCCTCTTTAGCAAACAATTTGGGGCATGGCTCACGGCTGTAGGATCTAAAAGTCTGTTTTGAACGGCTGTTTAATGTATGAGGTATAGAAAAGAGATTCTAAGTTTGACTCTTAATTCTGCTAATGTGTGATATTTATCATATTACTTATCTGTGCCTCTGAGTCCGTATTAATAGAAGCAATGTAGTCAGTCATAGTATTCATAGGATCTGGTGAAAGGATATATAGAGAAAGCATTTCACATAGCATTCAATTCACAGTAAGTAGTCAATAAATGATAACTTATAAAGATTGTTAGGTGCAATTATAAGTCAGCCAGGAAGGAAAAAACAAAACATACTAAGCAACAAAAATGTTAGTCTCCAGTTGTAGATTTTACTTTAATGATAATCCAGTTTGTCAGCTTAAACAACACAAATTATAACCTTGGTTGGCCACCCCTTCTTTTAAATATGTTGTTCATAACATGGCTGAACTGTCTGGAAGGGACTGTTTAAATATTTTAATAGCCACAGTAAAAAGGTAAAAACAGGTGAAGTTTATTTTATTCATTCTGATTTATATAAAATGTTAACTCATAAAAATTGTTGATATATTTTACATTTGTTTCCCCTCCAAAATCCCATCTGTATTTTCCACCTACAGTACATCTCCATTCTGACCAGCCAAACACATGGCAAAGTGCTCAAGAGCCATATATGGCTACCATATTGCACACGGAAGGTGTGGAGGTTGGGGAGGATGAAGAAGAAGAATTGGGAGAGAGAGACAGATTAGGAGGCTGTCAAGTGGCATTCATGTAAATTTTGTGACCAAATACTTCGATTTCAAGCTGAATGAGATCAGAGTCATCTTCAAGACTGCAATAAGCCATGTTAACCGAAGATGTAGGTCTGTGTACTAAGATAACTTGACCATGTATCTTAACAAGACATTAATCACTTATAACAGGTGAGAATATCTTTTGTTGCCTACTTAATAAATTTTAAGACCTAGAATAGCTTGAAACTATTCACTTTTACCATGAAGGGTCTAATAAAAAGGAAAGACACTACTTCAAAATGGTTCACTAAAACTCTATTGTATTCTCTCCTAGCCTTATCTTTGTATTCTTTTCAAAATACACTACTGAAGAAGGCTGTGTAACTGAGCCTATGTACAGGGTGCTACAGACAGGAATACTGATCAGTTTTACCTTGGTCTCTTAAAAACTGCACATTTTATTGTACTAATGCTTCTTACAGTAACTATCGTATTAAATCAGATCTTTAACATTATGATTCATAAATATCATAAAACTTGGCACCCATAAATCATAGCACTAAATTGGAAGTTTAAAGTTAAGATTTATAAACATACTAAATCACAACTTTAAAATTTAGGATTCATTAATAAGAACTTTTTTATGCATAATATATAAATCAAAGCACTGCACCTGATTCTTGGAAGTTAATGCATGTAAATCAGAATTCTGAAAGTTAATATTAATAAATCAAGGAAATGCATTTTACTTGGTAAATTTCTTTAATGGAATAGTTCCTACATTACATAATAGGCACAATCTTCTGAAAAATATGCATCTCAGAATTTCCTTTGATAGCCATTTCCACAACATCTTTTACTTTACTTAAGCCCATTGCTCTTATGTGAGTGTGGAAGTATCTGACATGCACATTGTTTCTACGAAAGCTCTTATTTTTGAGAACAGTAATTAAGTCACACTACAGGTTCCCCATTTCTAGGCTAAAAAATACCTCTAAAACTTAGCCTTCCTCCATAGGAGTTATTTCCTGCACCTTTGATCATTTTTAACAAGTGGCTACAAGTCCTTTTGAAGGTGATGTGAGTAAACCTGGACAAAATGTTCTTACATGGGTTCTATTAACACAAAGTGTGGTGGATGAATTACCTCTGGACCCTAATATGTCATGCCTGCTTGTAGCAGTCCATTTATATCTCACAGCCAAAATAACAAGAACAGCTTGAGTTTCCCATAGTAATGTGTTATTGTGAGCTCAGAGGCTGAACCGCTTCACTCCCTTCATGCTTTAGATTCCCTGGGCTTCTAGGTAGCCCAAAGCAAACTAGATTGTCTTTTCTACTCCATTAAAAGAGTTCTTATTAAAGTACCAAAGACCTACATGCTGCCAAAGCCCAAAAACCAAGCTGAGTTCCTATCATAAAGGAATATTTATCAACAGTTGGCACTGGTATTTCCTGTATCACCAGTAGCTGATCCTTCCTTTCTCCCCCTCACTGCCCATCTGCTCATCTTTTCCCACATGATCCACTACCACGTAAATGTTGATTATTTATGGGCTTCTTTCTTAAGATCTACAAATATTTACCAGGTTGTTTTCCCTTATTACAATATCAGCCACTCTAAATTTACATTCTCAAAGTGAGATTTCTTAGTTCTTTGGCCAAAGCAACTTATTTTTTTTTTCAGTCCCTAATGCCAACCCCCAACTCTAAACAGCTAAGACTTCTCTCAGATTTCACCCATTCACTCCCTTTCTACAGCTGCTATCTTAGTTTAGGCCACTGTTAGGAAACAATGGAACAGTTTAAGAAAGAACTAACTGCTACTCAGCATTACAGAGTGGAAATCCAATCACAAAAGCTCTTGTTTAGACGTTTCCACTTGCCTTCTACTTTTTTTCATGTGGTCCTAATGACCCGTCTTCTTTTACCTTCTTTACCTCTGCCTCCCATCATATTCTACACATTAAATGAGTGGTCCCCAATTGTGGTTCCCAGGGAACATTCAGAAGTGTCTGAGGACATTTTTGGTTGTCACAATTAACGGTTGCAGTGCGGCTGGTATAGAGTGGACAGAAGCCAAGGGTATTGCTAAACAACCTCCAATGGACAGGACAGGCCCCCACAACAAATAATTATCCCTTCCCAAATGTCAATAGTGCAGAGGTTCAGAAACCCTGCTTTAGATGAACTAAACGTGCAGATTTCACCAAGAGAATGAAACTGTTGGGGCGCCTGGGTGGCTCAGTCGGTTAAGTGTCCGACTTCAGCTCAGGTCATGATCTCACAGTTTGTGGGTTTGAGCCCCACATCGGGCTCTGTGCTGACAGCTAGCTCAGAGCCTGAAGCCTGCTTTGGATTCTGTGTCTCCTTCTCTCTCTGCCCCTCCCCTACTCACTCTCTGTCTCTGTCTCTCAAAATAAATAAATGCTAAAAAAAAATTAAAAAAAAAAAGAAACAAACTGTTGTGTGGATCTTTGAATATGCCATATAGGTGCTATATCCTTCACCACAAGTGCCCTGTCCTCATTCACACTCAGGTCCAGAAATTGTCATCCTGTAAGCCCCAGTACAATGTGTCTTCCTTCATGAAGAGGCTGGCTCATCTGTTCAAGCATCAGTGACTGACCAACTCGGTTTTGTGGAAACAACTTGAGTGGGTTTCAGAGTCAGAATGACATTGCTTTAAAAGAGCACTCCACCTTACTAGTGGTGCCTACTTGGGCAAATTAGCCTCCGTGAATCCAAGTTCCTTCTAGAACTGTGAAAGCACCAAACCAAGAATTTTATCGTTAGGACATAAACAGATTCTGATGCAAGGGAGATCCACCTCCACTCTTGTCACCCCACTGACCACTCATATACAGTTGGCTGGTTTTATAGGTTATCACCTACACACTAAATGGGAAAGGAAGGATCATCTCACATAAAGGATGTACATTCTTTGATAAAGGGAATATGAGTAGCTTGGCTCCCCAAAGAGACTTTCCAAAGATGCTTTCAAAGTCTATTTGCAGGAGAATGCAAAACAAAACTGAGAGCAAAATGTGTATTATCTGTCAAGAACTACACTTGGATAAACCAGTTATTCCAGCAACAGAACTGTATGGCACCTAATACATACACTTTTGGAAATATGCTAGTTTACACGGATTATGTAATGAAACATTAGTATTTGTAGTTCAATTGGAAACAGGACTGGAATTTTAAAGTGAGGAGAAAACAGAATGCTGTAACTTAAAATCAACTACTAAAATTATGGCACAGCAAAATACTACACACTGTTCTTTGCAATTTAGATAGTGAAAAGGTAGTACTTGCAACTAGCGTATGAAACTTAAGATAGTATAGCCCTCATTATGTGTGTGTGTGTGTTTGTGTGCATGTGTGTATTTT
This sequence comes from Hyaena hyaena, assembly GCF_003009895.1. NCBI lineage: Eukaryota > Metazoa > Chordata > Mammalia > Carnivora > Hyaenidae > Hyaena > Hyaena hyaena. The sequence continues at coordinate 29,081 of NW_024081821.1, read as the reverse complement.
TACTCTTTTCTTTCCTCTCCAAAAGATTTTTTTCACTTCGTTTTGTAGCATGGAAGAGGCAATATGCACACTCAGGAGCATTCCTATTCACCAGGGTCACAAATATAAATTGATCAGAGTGATGTAGAACTCTAAGGAAAACATATACAAATGTATTTGAAATAATTCTCAACAATGTGGTGATTAATTTTTCCACTGGAGCTCCCACAACAAATGTTTACTAGATAATTTTTTGAAGCTGTTTATTTCAAACTTCAGAGAAATTCAACATTACAGTAAGCAGAGACATCCTGTCTGCAGTAAGGCTCTTGCATCATCTAAGCTATTCCCAGAGGAAATAATGGGTGAAAGGAAACACGAGGAAAAAATAACTTTTATCAGATCTACTGTAAAAGGCTTTTCTGACATCAAGGGCATATGCAGATTTCCTTGATAGGCTGACTCCTTGTGATTTAGTTTAGTAATTTTCCTACTTCCCATCACTTTAAGTAACTTGCCTTCTGAATATATACTTTTATCCATAAAATTACACATATTACAAAGGAATACAGCATTGATACCACTTTGAAAATAGCACAATGCCTGACTCTTGAGAGTTTAGTAACATATTTGCGATTCTGAGAGAATCATTTATTCCAAAATTAAAGCATGGATTCTCATATTTAGCTACTAGTTTATGTCAAGTAATTCAGCTCACCAAGGTGTATAGTATTATCTGGAACTGTCTGAAGCAATCTGATTTTTCCCTTTAAATGGCATTTATAACCAAGTGAAAAAAATTAAAATACTTTCCCCCCTCAAGATTTAGCAATATCAGGCACTATACAATCTCAGGCAAGAAAGACTCTCAAATATAAAGTGACATGTTTCATTATTAATTTGTAAAAATCCTGTATGTCATGAACATTTTAAAATGAAATGACAATTATAATCTAAGAGAAAAAATTAAGCATTAGGACAAAGCATTACTATTTTAATTCACGAAGGTTTTCACCAACAAAATGGCAAAAATTACATTTGTATAAGAAATATTTTAAGGGGATAGGAATAGGTAATTTAAAAAAAAAAACAAAATACAGATGGCCAATAATATAAAAATGTTAGGTTTACCAGTTAGTAAATAAGTTACAGTTGAGGCAATCAAAGTATTTACTGTCCATATGGTTCATCTTTTAATGCACGGTTACTATCCAGCATGGATAGGCATGTGAATAAAAAGGAATGGTAGCTTGATATACTTCTAGCAAATACATCAATTCATACAACTTTTTAGGGAGAAATTTGTCTTTAAAATGGTATTCACTTTTGGCAAAGAAATTTTCTAGGAATTTATCCTAAGGAAATACCTATAGCCACAAGGTGTTCATTGCAGCATTAATTAAAATCCACTATTGGAAATAATCAGAATATCTAAGGAAAGGGAATTTTTTTGAATAAATTATGGTACATCCATGAGAAGAATTACTATGCAGCCATGATAAAAGATATTCTGGAAATATATTTACTGAAGAAATAACATGTTCATAACTGACAGTTGTATGAGGGGAAAAACTTCAAAAAATGCATATGATGATCCTGTGTTAGAATCTGTTAGGCATAAAAATTGCTTAAATTTACATTGGTAATAAGGTTTTATGATAATATATGCCCAGCAAAAGGAAAAGCCATGGAAAATCCTGGTCAACACATTCCTGTTCAGGACTCATGAATAAACAAGACAATAGTCCTTCACAACTCAGAATAGGAAAGCAGCTCTGACGATCAGTTTTTACAATAGCCCTCCATAAGGAGGTACCTATTGTCTTTTCTAAGAAGTCTCCTTTTCTTGCCTTTCCTCTCACTTTTTATTTCTATTTTTCTAATTTCTTATTCATTATTTGTTTCTTTTTCTGTGTACTCTGCTTCTGCTTTGTTACTACTTCTGGGGGATAGCTAACTGCCAGCTGAGGTGGCAGGCGTGAGGAGGGCATATCTTTCTGCTAGATGCAAGAGGCAGGGCCTTAGACTCCACCTCCTGACGGGGGAAAGGCAGTCATGTGGCAAAAGCGTGTTGCTAGAGCGAAAGCACAGTGAGGTCAAGTTTGCTGTCTGCCAAACCACAGCTCTGTCTAATCCTTACCTGCTGCCAGGAAACCCTAACTGGCTGAGTAAATGTTTCTCCTAGCAACTGGATTTAAACATTTTGCAAACGCTGGTTGGGGGGAGGGGAAGGGGAGTGATGGGCATGGAGGAGGGCACTTGTGGGGATGAGCACTGGGTGTTATATGGAAACCAACTTGACAATAAACTATTAAAAAAATTAAATTAAAAAAATGTGGTAGTGCTTTTCTATCTTAATAATTTCTTCATTCTCAAAACCTTAGTCTTTCCAACTTGATTCTTTCCTGGCTTCAGAAACAATGCTCTAAAAATACTCTTTATGTGTAAGGGTATTATTTAATATCTTACTTATTGTCACTCTAGTCTATTTTCATTTCTTATACCTGCCATTATGGTTCATTTTCTTCTCCAACATACATTGAGTAGTGGGTTTCTTTATTTGACCTTTTTATTCCATCATCAATCTGATCCTGCTCTTGATAGACATTCCATAATTTAAACAATGTATATTAATATCTACTCTACACATAACTTTGTGCTAGAAACTCTGAAGCATACAAGTCACTGCCCATTAAGGAATGTGTGTAATTATAATATGGAGAAAGAGGACAAAGTAAAGAACAGGGAACTAAGGATAGCACTAGACAAGCAGAAAAGGAAAAACCTGAGGAATATAGAAGTCATTGATCAGGGGTACTATGTTTTTTTCCTTTATGTCTCATGCACATAATGAGAGGACTAGTAGATCATTTCAAATTGAAATCCACTGATTCAGAACGATGTAATATCAGGATGTCAGTATGAAGAGAGGGTGCAGAAAATTGTTAAGGTGGAGTAAGTCACAGTGAAATGTAGAAGAATAAAGACTAAGGAAAGCTCTTAAGAGAAGCCCTTAAAAAGAAGCCTCAGGAATGCCCATTTGGTATAATGCCCATAAATAAATGTCATGCTCCAAATAAAATACTGGAAAGAGTGTTACCCAAGCATCTAAGCATTGTGGTAGTGAAAAGAGATAAGAAATCATAAAGGAGGAAATAGATAAATGACAAGAGAATACGCTAAGAATAAAAATGATTAAAACCAGGGTGATCAGTCCCTTTAAGCTCCAAGTATGAACTAAGATTTTTTAAGTATCCTCAAAACAAAAGAACAACCAACCTACTATCAACACCAAAAGCTTTAAGCAATTTTTAAATGTCTATATAAACCAAGTATTAAAAAAGGAAAGAAAGAAAAGGCCATTTTAAGAACCTTTACATTGTTGTTAAATAAAACAATTGTGGAAGCCGAAGTTCTTCTAAACCTGTTGTGGGAAAAATAGATATCTATATCCAAAAGAATCAAGTTGGACATTACATTATATACAAAAATTAACTCAAAATGGACCAAAGACTTAAATTTGAGAGCCAAAAATACAAAACTGTGGAGAAAACAGGAGAAAAGCTTCTAGACAGTAAATTTAGTAATGATTTCTGATCATACCAAAGCAGAGGTAATTTTTAAAAGTTGACAAGTATTAGAATTTAAAACTTTTTCTTTCAAAGGACATGGTCAACAGAGTGAAAAGGCATCTTGAGGAATAGAGTATTTGTAAATCATCTACCTGATAAGGAATATCCAGAATATATGAAGAACTGTATCTCAAAACCAAAATAAAACAAAATGGACAAAAATTTCTTGAAAGACATACAGATGGCCAATAAGCACATGAAATGAAGCTCAACATTAATAATCATTAAGGAAATGTAAATCAAACCACAATGAAAACCATCTCACATCCATTAAAATGGCTAGTATCAAAAAAAAAAAAAAAAGAAAACAAAAGACAAAACAGAAAAAAAGTGGGTGAGGATGTAGAGAAATTGGCACCCATAGGCAAAGCAGGTAGGAATGTAAAATGGGCAGGTATTACGGCAAACAGTAGGAGGTTTCCTCAAAGAATTAAAAACATAATTGCCATCTGGTCTAGCAATTCCACTTCTAGATATATACCCAAAATAACCAAAAGCAGGCTCTCAAAGAAGTATTTCTACACCCATGTTCATAGCAGCATTATTCACAATAGCCAAGAAGTGAAAACAACTCAAATATCCATTCACTGATGAATGAGTAAGCAAAATGTGGTATATGCATACAACCAAATATTACTCAGCCTTAAAATGGAAGGAAATTTTAACACATCTTACAACACAGATGAACCTTAAGAACACTGCCCTAAGTCAAATAAGCCAGTCACCAAAGGACAAATACTGCAGGATTCCTTTTACATGAGGTATGTAGTAGAGTCAAATTCATAGAAACACACTTAGAGCCAGAACCTCAAGGAGTTCACTGCCCAAAGCTTAGGCAAAATTTTCATGGTCCAGGCTTTTTGAGAATACAACTAAGAAAAGCAAGTTTCCAGAGAAGGAGTTAACATGGACTCTTGAGATCACCCTGGGGAAATTCTTCGAAGAGATACACTTGCAAACTGAAAAGTGTTTCTGAGTTACAATAAAATAAAAATAAAAAACAAAACAGAAGTAAAATTATAGTTGCTAGGAGACAGCAGAGGGAAATGGGGAGTTGTTTTCAAATGGGTATTAATTTTCAGTTGGGACAGATCGAAGACAATTTCTGGAGACTGGTTGCACACCTATGTGTATTTAACGCTATGAAACTGTACACCTAAAAGTGGTTAAGGGAGAAAATTGTGTGTGTATCTGACAACTAAAAACATATACATATATATGAGTATATATATTATAAATATACATAAATGATTAAGATGGTAAATTTCATGTTATGTCTATTTTATTACAGTTAAACAAACAGAGCTCATCATGTCCTAGGAAGTTTTTCCACCCTCCCTTTTTATGATCCCATGAAGGTTTCAGGATCTTTCTCATCTCCAGCCCCTGCTTTTGTTCTTCTGGCCTGTAACCTTCTTCCTCCCTGCCCCCTCCTTCTCTTCTTCTTGACTATCTTCAATACTTTCAGATCTTTAAGATAAAAACAACTTTTTTGATGCTCCAAATCAAAATTATACTCCCATGTTTTGTTTTGAGACTTTACCTTACCTCCTACTTTTTCCTACAATAATCTTAAGTATACATTTTAGGATGATCATTTCTTACAGCCTGTCTTCCCTTGAGGACATGGACTACAGTCTACTCAACACAGAGCTGCATCCTCAACAGCTGTGAACTTGCCTGGCACAGAGTTTCCAGTAAATAGGCCTGGTGAGTAAGGGAAACCACTTGCTAGTAAAACCTGTTTAGCATTTAGGTTAAATATAGTGAAATAACTTATTGTCAAACCTGACAGAATTCTTAAAAAGGTGTTAGTAATATTTTAGGAATAAATGTGAGATAAATACATTTGATTGATAGCTGTCATTTCTTCCCATTCCCTTCTATAGGCCTTCATATACCACAAGGCAAAGAACTGAAATGATGTTCTCATACTCCCTTCAAAGTAGGGCTCTGAATTTTAACAAGGTTCCACCAGTGAGACCCACTCTAAGGATCAAAATGGCGTAGATGTCATCTTTTTACTATGGCTGCTGTCAGTACTTGTAAAACATTCATAACAACATGCCTGTTTGTGGCCTGACATAGTCTCAGTGATAAGTCAGTAACTCACAGGTATGAGAGGCAGATGTGACACAGCAGGTGTGGTGCCAAAAGCATCTTCCTCATGTTTACATCTCAGCTATGGTGAGTCTACTGCCAGGCTGATGACCAGCACTCCTCGATTTCTAAACACCTAAATCTCTGTATTAAATCCCTTTCTGCTTAAAATACATAGAATTGTCAGTTCACTGTTCTGAACCTAGAAAGATACACAAAGTTTTAAAGAGATTAGAACTGGAAAATGGTTTTCTTTTTATTATTATGGACATACAGCCATAACCTCGAGCCATGGGAATTTTCCACCACCACAAGTAGATCAACAAGAGGTGATCATATTAAAGTGGAACAAAAGTGATCATGCAAAGCTGGCAATAAATTACTAAATGAATGTCATGGCAGGCTAACATTGCTTCTTGACAGAGACTTTCCACTAGACAATCAGTTCAATCCCATACTCATAGTGTACTTGCAACTCAGCCAACATTGAACAAAAATCCCTCCTATAACTACTTTTGAGAATCCTGACCTGATCATTCAAGTATACCTGGTAACTATCTTCTATGCTCCCATATCATTTTGTTTATTATTATACAATTATCATATTGGTTTACAGTGACATTTTAACACATCTGTCTGTCCCTCATCCTGCTGAACTTGGAGGTCTGAATGTCAATACATGCATTTTTTTCATAGAGCCCTAAGATCTATTACAATGTTTCTTGTACTGCAGATATGCTCAATAAAATTGAATATCTGATGTTGTATTATGACATGGCTACGTAAACTTAATGGACTAACATTAACTGCAAATGCACCGTTTACTGGGTCTATACAAACTGAAGATCGTTCTCAATTAGAATCACCCTGGGCTTTTTCATTCTGAGCAACTTTTTAATCCTAGAAAGGAATGTTGCCTTGTCTTGTTCCACTGTGTCAAAATACATTAAATTGGTGCAGTAGGATTTTTATTTTGCTTCTCAATTGAGCTCATCATTTTGTGTGGGTGGTGTTCAAATACATCAGGTAGATTTATAAATTTCTTAAAAGTTCAGGCTTTATCTACCTCTTTCCCTCTGCCCACATCATTAGAGCTATGATGTGGTCACGGTGAGTGTGCCCTTTTTACAGGATCATTTTCTTCTGACTGGTTCCCTCCCTCTTAGCTGATACCTCTGCTGGCCTCTAAACCTCTATGACAGGTCTTTTTTCAATTTGAGAATTAGTAGGGGATCAACAGAAACTATTGTATACTGCCTCTCATTTTATCCTTTAGAAAAAAACTGACTTTTTTTGGGGACAACACCCATATACTTAAGACACCCACATATTTGGAGTAAATCACTGTAAATAGGCGATCAGGAGAAAACAACAGCCTGTACAACACATTAGCAAGGAGCAGCAGGCAGCCAAGTTTCTCTTAACTGGGCTACTAGCCACCAATTTAAAGCTTTCATCTGAACACACTTTTCTCCACATAGAAGTCTGTTTTTCTGCACAACATAAATGGAAGGGGACAAAACACTGCTGCTCTAACTTACATTAAATTGATATTGTTAAACACAATCCGGGCTTTCAGTTGGTAAACATGCTTTGGAAAATGCATCTGCAAAAAAATGAAGGAGGCTAAAAATCAAAGAATATATGTAAATACACATGAGGAGGGGTCTTTTCTGTAAATGACTCCCACCCTTGCCATCACCTCTCTACTTCTAAGCCTAAAATGAACTTGAAATTAACTGCTTGGGGGAGGTACTGAAGTCGCTCGTTACATAATGTCACTGAATGTTTTTTCTGTCATTTAGTCTCTAACAATGCTATCTGCCAAAGGAAAGGCAAACAGCCACATTCTCCTTCATTTGAATGCTGGAGAGCCTTTTTAAATGTTTGATATTTTCAGTTCCAAACTGGAAATAAGCATTTTCCAAGGGGGGAAAAAAAAACTATTTTGGAGGTGAGTTATTGAAAGTGTTCTATTCTAATGCTGTTCTACCACAGAGCAGTGAATGTGAACTTATAAAAATACTTGATGATGCCTTTTTATCCAAATATCCCAGAGCATTAAAGGAAATTAAAATTCCATCCATTTGCATACTACTTCTGAGAATAAAATAAACAGGCAGAAAATTGTTTAAAGAGTTTATGTGCAATTCATAATATCAAAATCACTGCCAAGAATATTTCTGATTCTCTGCCACCAAGACTAAACAAACATGCCATTTTCCACTGAAAACTTACATGCAACCTAAAACCTGTATTATGCTTTTAATAATCAGCCCACTAGGTACATTTTGACTCTTAAAAAATTCTTTGCCAATACTGTTTCCTCTCTACCCCCTTTTTCCATCCCTGTACTCCCAGAATTTCAAAATCTTATCCTAAGATGTACCTTCACAGGGCTTTATATACAAAACCTTCTGGGATTTCAAAGTAGCAGTTAACCTATTCCCTATTCTAGGTGTTTATAAATACTTTTAAATTAATGAAAAGATCTACTTTGTTGAAGAGAAGAAAAAGCAATATCAGAAATGGTGACTTACCAGTCTAGATGAAGGTCAACCCTGTGGTCTGGGAACCACGCAGTCCAGATCCCGCCCCATGAGACTTGCTTTTTGTTTTGTTTCCAACACCTGAATTCACAGAAAAGAGAGAAAATTTCCTTTTCTCAGACAGGATACATTCTTTAAAAAAAAAAAAAAACCTCTTTTAAGTTTTTGTTTAAATTCCAGTTAGCATACCGTGTTGTATTAGTTTCAGGTGTACAGTGAGACAGGATGTATTCTTTTTTTAAAAATTTTTTTTAATGTTTTATTTATTTCTAGGAGAGAGAGAGAGAGAGAGAGAGAGACAGCGTGAGCAGGGAGGGTCAGAGAGAGAGGGAGTCACAGACTGAAACAGGCTCCAGGCTCTGAGCTGGCAGTCAGCACAGAGCCCGACGCGGGGCTCGAACCCACGAACCGCGAGATCATGACCCAAGCGAAAGTCGGACGCTTAACCGACTAAGCCACCCAGGCGCCCCTGTATTCTTGTAGTTCTACTTACGCGTGCCAACAGGAGCCGGAGGACTTCCAAGACCCGAAGAAACCATCAACAGTAACTTTACTTTAAAAAGAGCTTGGAAGATTCGAGAGCTAATCACGAGGTTCTTTCATGCTCCTCATTGAGACCAGCTGTTCTCTTCACCTGTTCTCTAGGCCTTTGCTATTTAAAGTGTTGTTCAGCAGCACTGACATCACCTGGGAGCTCTTTAGAACTGGCCCAACCTCTGACCTCTAAATCAGAAACTGCATTTTAGCAAAATTCCCAAATATTCCAAATCCACGGTAAAATTGGGGCAGCACTGGTCTCAAAGTGTGTTCAACTTGTGACGATATAATTTGGCAAAATGATCCTTAGACCAGAAGATATTTAAAGAACCTTTTAGCTTTGAGAAATTTTGGTTCTATACATTTAAGCCTTAGATTGTGGCAACATTCTGCAATGCCCTATCAAGTCTCTTACCAAAGATGCTGAAGCGTGAGGGCCAATTGGGTTCGTTGACTCTTCCTGGCCCTGCTTCTAACTCGTTCTTCTCCAGTTCAGACTTTTGGACAATAGTTTTAAGGGAAATTTCAGAGCTGACATACCAAGAAACATAGCCTCACATGAGGGAAGGAAAGAAGACACAATGCCCAGTGTTTACTGCTGTCTAATCAATTACCTCAATCACTTTTAAACACATGGAGTAAAGCTGTGGTCTTCAATCAGTGGGGAGAAATGTGTCTGGGGCATAAGGCCAAAAGTGTTAACCTCAAGCCCTTTCAAGTGAACTTCCTGATGTCTTTTAGGATAGCATCTTCATTTTAAAAAGTTATTTATCAAGCTATATATTTGAATGTACAAAAATCCAATTTCTACCAGAAATTATAAATTGTTTGATAATTTTTTTACTTAAAAATATGTCAGAATAAATACACAAGTTTCATAGAGTGTAAGACATCTCTACAGGGGACAAAATACATATTTTGTACTAAGTAGGTAATTAATAAACATTTCTTGAACTATGATGGTAAAACAGAAAAGATGTTAGTATATCCTTGTTCAGAGGTTTAAGATATAGTTATAGATTATTCTGGGAAAGTTTCAGAAATGGAGCTCAATTACTAACAATCACTATGATTTCTAAACATTTAAGTTAGGTCTTTATCATGTGAATGAAAAGAATAATGGGTTGGAAATGCAGACAGTTAAATTCCTGTTCCACCTTTGTTGTTAACTGACTGTCCGACCTCATCATGTCTACTGTCTTCCCATCTGTGTCTGAAGGAGGTAGACTAGCTTAATAGACATTTCCCATCCCAGCCTGCTGTAAAAATGTTTTCAATGGCTTATAAGACTTAAATTTTATTAGCTGCATTATACATAAAATAATGAGCATTAGCAATTTTTGTTGGTTGTTTTGCTCATTTTTTAAAAATTTTGGACAACTAGTGATTGCCCCTAAGTTAACATTATGGAAAGGGATGATGGCTTCATGTTATTAAAAATTCCATCAAAGTTTTAAAACAACATTTCCCAAGAAGCTTTGCATAAAACTGTAATAAGTGCTGTGTGTAAAAAACTTGATTCCACTGTCAAATAAGTTGGGAAATACTGGATTAAACAAATGAAAAAGAGCTGTATTTATGCATTGGCAATTAGAGCTTTAACATGTTAATGAGAACTGAAGAGCTACAAGAACTGAAGTATGGTACAGTTGCAAAATTCCCTACGTTTATTTGGCCAATTGAATACTTCTGGGGTGAAATATTTCTAAGGGACTAGTAGTCAAAGGGAACTGCTAAACTCAAAGTGGAAGCTGGACCCTTATATATACCAAGTTTTTCAAGTGGGGCACCTAACAAAACAAGGAGGAAAAAGCTATCATAATTTAAATCTAGTTTATGCCTGGAGATTTCTTGCCCATGTCAGAAAAACTGACCTTTCCCAGCATGAAGAAACGGATCACCATGGGGAATTTCTTGCCTACATAAAGGGACACACGGCAGAGGATTTATCCTTAGTGGCTAAACCAACACCATTCCAATACATAAGAAGAAGAATGACCTGCAGATTTGGGACCTTAACAGTAGAGATATTTTTAGATATAATTCAATACTTGAATTAAATGCAAAACATAGCTGACTATATAGAAGTGCTGAAAGCTCAGCATTTATACTCAAGTAAGCAAATTGCAGCATTCTGCACCAGCATCAAATTCTGAATGCTTTTCACCTAGATATCCTTCTGCAATTCAGCTTAAATGGTAGAAAATTAAATGTTACATATTTACAAATGAGGGTGGACACTTAGGAAACCAAGAATGCTGAAGAGATGACCAAAGATCCATGATGACCAATAGGCTACATTATATCAAAATAATTGCCTCTCAATAAGGCATATTTTTAGACAGACAAATATTTATGTCATGTTAAACATTTATGCACTCTTTAAGAAAGTGAAGAGTTTGTTTACAAGAAAACCTACTGAAATGGAATCATATGTTTTGATCTTTGCAGGGTAAAAAAATTTTAAAAATTAAAATGTTGCCTTAAGGCCCCAAAGACAGCCATATGCTTTTGCATACATTTTCACAACTCAGCAGCTGCTCACTGAACCTCTTCCATTTCAAGTTTTCCTGTTGACCACTCTCTTCTGCAAGGCTTCTGTGACTGCCGGATGGAAATATTTATGAAAACACTGGGGCAGCCAGGATCGTCCAAGTGTTTTCAAAATGTTTGCTTGGCAAAGAGTCGCTGGCAGGCAAAATGTGCTCCTACAAGGGTTTCAGTAAGTGTTTATGCCTCCTCAGTGTATTCCATTTGTAAATGTGGGCAGAGCCCTAAACTGTGATCTCTAGAAGCTTTAAATGAAGAAGCTGAAACTCATTTTGCCTTAAAGAGGTTTTGCACCTGCCAATCCTACCCTTTCCAGATCATGTTAATGGATTCATAAGCAGGCCTTGTTTTTAACCACCTCTATAGTCACAGGCACAAAGTGAGAGATTTGAGGCTCCCCATGATCTCCATGAAAGAAATCAGTGCATTTGTTTCAGAAAAGTTGTTTCTTGAATGTTTGAAATGGAACTTTAAGGGCTAAAAAGACAATGAGGTGGACGGAGAGATGTGGGGGTTTCCACATAAGAGAAAGAAAAGACATAGAAGAACTGGAAATGGTACTGCATGTAAGGAAAAGTAATAATAGATGATGAGTATTAGAACACTGGTCATCAGAAGGGTGAGATAGGGGATTAATCTGGAGAAGTAGGTGGGGCGCCTGGGTGGCTTAGTCGGTTAAGCGTTCGACTTTCGCTTAGGTCATGATCTCGCGGTTCGTGGGTTCGAGCCCCGCGTCGGGCTCTGTGCTGACTGCCTGCTCAGAGCCTGGAGCCTGTTTCAGTCTGTGACTCCCTCTCTCTCTGACCCTCCCTGCTCACGCTGTCTCTCTCTCTCTCTCTCTCTCTCTCTCTCTCTCCTAGAAATAAATAAAACATTCAAAAAAAATATATTAATCTGGAGAAGTAGGTAAGACCTACATCCTAAAGAACTTTATGCAAGGCATACCACCAGCAATTTTCACAGAGCTAGAACAAACAGTCCTAAAATGTGTATGAAACCACAAAAGACCCTATATAGCCAAAGCAAACTTGAAAAAGAAAAGCAAAGCTGGAGGCATCACAATACAAGACTTTAAGCTATATTACAAAGCTATAGTCATCAAGAGAGTATGGTACTGGCACCAAAAAAAAACAAAACCAAAAACAGAAAACAGGCACATAGACCAGTGGAATGAAATAGAAAACCCAGAAAAGGACCCACAACTATATGGTTAACTAATCTTCAACAAAGCAGAATGAATATCCAAGGGAAAAAAGTCTCCTCAAAAAATGGTGCTGGGAAAATGCAACAGCAACATGTAGAAGAATGAAACTGGGCCACTTTCTCATACCATACACAAGTATAAATTTAAAATGGATGAAAGACCTAACCATCAAAATTCTAGAGGAGAACACAGGCAGCAACCTCTTTGACATTGGTCATAGCAACTTCATACTAGACATGTCTCTGGAGGCAAGGGGGAAAAAGCAAAAATGACCTATTTGGACTTCATCAAGATAAAAAGCCTCTGCACAGCAAAGGTAACAGTCAACAAAAGTAAAAAGCACGCTAGGGAATGGGAGAAGACTTTTTGCAAATGACATATCTGATAATGGTTTAGTATCCAAAATCTATAAAGAAATTATCAAACTCAACACTCCCCCAAAAATAATCCAGTTAAGAAATGAATAGATATTTATCCAAAGAAAACATCTAGACATCTAGCAGACATATAAAAAGATGCTCAACATTGCTCATCATCAGGGAGATTCAAGTCAAAACTGCAATGAGATATCACCTTACCTGTCAGAATGGCTAACATTAACAACATGGGAAACAACAGGTGTTGGCAAGGGTGTGGGGAAAGGGGAACCCAACCCTCTTACACTGTCAGTGAGAATGCAAACTGATGCAGTCACTCTGCAAAACAGTATGGAGGTTCCTCAAAAAGTTAAAAATAGAACTACCCTATGACCCAGCAATTGCACTGCACTACTAGGTATTTACCCAAAGGATACAAAATTGCTGATTTGAAGGAGCACATGTACCCTGATGTTTATAGCAGCATTATCAACAATAGCCAAATTATGAAAGGAGCCCAAATGTCCATCAACTGAAGAATGGATAAAGAAGCTGTGGTATATGTGTGTGTGTGTGTGTGTGTGTGTGTGTGTGTGTCCACACACAGTGCATTATTACTCAGTCATAAAAAAGGAATAAAATCTTGCAATAATGTGGATAGAGCTAGAGTGTATTATGCTAAGTGAAATAAGTCACTCAGAGAAAGACAAGTACCATATGATTTCACTCATTGTGGAATTTAAGAAACAAAACAAATGAACATAGGGGAAAGAAGGAAAAAAAGAGAAAGGGAGGCAAACCATAAGAGACTTTTAGCTATAGAGAACAAACAGGGTTGCTGGAGGCAGGTAGATGGGGGATTGGTTAAATAGGTGACAGGGATTAAGGAGGGAACACATTGGGATGAGGGGTGTTTTATATAAGTGATGAATTACTAAATTCTACTCCTGAAACCAATATTACACTGTATGTTACCTAACTAGAATTTAAATAAGAACTTGAAGCAAATCAATCAATCAATCAATCAATCATATGCAAGAACTTGTAGAATCATTGAAATGGTTTAAGCAATTCTCTGGTATGATTTTATTCTTATTTTTAAAGACCATTTGCTTCAAATATGCCAGAAGCTATATTGGAAACTGGAGCAGCACTGGACTTGAACCAAATAGCAAAGGATTGGAATGTTCAAGCAAAGCATGATAATGTTATATGGATGTAATCTTACAACGTGCAACCTTTTGAGACTAGGCTCTTTTACTCAGCATCATGAGTGTAAGATTCATCCAAGTTGTTGATTGTATCAGTAGTTCCATCCTTTTCATTACAGGTTAGTATTCCATTACATGCATGTACCACAATTTGTTTATCCATTTACCCATTTAAGAGCATTCGGGTTGCTTCCAGTTTTTGGAGATTATGAATAGGGCTGTTTTAAACATTCATGCACAGATGAAACTGCTTCGTCTTCTGAGTACAGTGGTGGGTATACAAATCTATATATGAGTTAAAATTAGCAGAACTATATAACATAATGTTAATTTTACTGTATGTTAATTAGAAATTTTTTAATTGATGATGAACTTAACTAAATGGCAATGAGACTAAAGAAGATTTTATTATTTTTAAATTTTTATTTATTTTTTAAAGTTTATTTTTTAAGCTTATTTATTTTGAGAGAGAGCATGTGTGTGAGTAGGGGAAGGGCAGAGAGAGAGAGAGAGAGAGAGAGAGAGATTGGGAGAAGGAGAGAATCTCAAGCAGGGTCTGCACAGAGCCCAATGTAAGGCTAAATCTCATGAACCTGGAGATCATGACCTGAGCCCAAATCAAGAGTTAGATTCTTAAACAACTGAGCCACCCAGGTGTCCCTTAAATTTTTATTTAAATTCCAGTTAGTTAATGCATAGTGTGATATTAATTTCAGGTGTACAATATAGTGATTCAACACTTCCGTACATTACCCAGTGCTCACCACAAGCGCATCCCTTAATCCCCATCACCTGTTTCACTTGTCCACCCATCCACCTCCCCTGTAGTAACCATCAGTTTGTTCTCTATAGTTAAGAGTCTGTTTCTCGATTTGCCTCTCTGTTTTTCCCTTTGCTTGAAAGATTTTAAATAATTCCAAGATGGATTGAATAAACTTAGAATACAGAATTTACTAGAATACAGAAATTTCAAAGAAGTAGATGTTAGCAATTGCAGGGACATTAGTGAACTTCATCCATTTATTCATCATTTGTTCCCTGCATTTGACGAGATCTTAAGAAGAACAACAATAAAAATAAATTAAAAAAAAACTAGCCCACAAGGCTCTTAGGGAATTGATATTTCTGTTGTCAAGGCATCCTGGGAGAAACACCTTCACAGTTGATCGAGTCACAGCTGCCACACCAACCCATCTGGACTCTGGAACTTGCATGACACAGGCCCAATAACTTCTTTGACTCTAATAGGCATCCACATATGTGTCTGTACAATCTTTGCGTTAAAAACAAGTAACACCTGGATAAAGAAACAGAAAGGAAAAATCTTATGTCGAAAAAGCAGCATGTAGCATATGGTCTTTTTTGTCTTCAGCTAAGCTGTGTTAGAAAGAGTTCAGGAAAGAGTTGAGATAACACCCCATTAGTAATTTCACATGGCTGAGGCTTGTTAAACCTGGAATCAAATATTGAAAAATCAATTTGTCCAAAATTGTTAGATACTTTGCCATTAAAAAGTCAATATAAGTGAGAATGGGAGGGGGGAAAGTTTCACTAGGTAAATAGCTATGAGTCCAAGTGAATTCATTAATCAGATATTTTCAAAAATTAATAGCCAACAGTGGATTAGCAGAAAGTTGCCAGCATATGGGTATTCTACAGAGAAAGGAAATTATGAGATGATTTAGGGGATGGGCAAATGTAGGAGCTGAGGAATCAGGTGAAACTCAAGATAAATGTTTTTCCAAGAGTGTACATTGATTACAAAAATAACTCGAATTCTTCAACTCTCTATATCCACACTCTTTAAAATATGACAGCAGCATCTCCCACTAAAAAGTGAAGTCTGGTTTCACTAGCCACTAAAACCTGGGCTTGCCTTGTGACCTGCTTTGGCCAAGGGAATATGGTATACATGACACTGTGTCATTGTGAGCTTACACCTCAAGAGATCAAGCAGTCTTCCTGTTTTCTCTCTTGGAAATCTGAAAACCCACCATTTGAACAAGCTTAAGCTAGCTCTTCTGGAGAGCAAACAGAGATGGATCTCCCCTCCCCAGCTAAGGTCCCCCTAGACCAGCCAGCACACAGCATATCTGGCGATGTGACCTGATATGTATGAATATGCCCAATGCGATCAGCCAATCCCAGCCCAGATCAGGAAAACCCTACAGCTTGCAATCCAAACACTTACAGGCTAAATAAATGCTTGTTCTTTTAAGTTGTTGTGATTTAGGGTGCTTTATTACATAAGCTAGCTTACAGACCTCAAATTACTTCATCTCTACCTGCATTAGTTTCTTGTTGCCACTGCTAAAAACTACCATAAACTCAGTGGTTTTAAGATATACAACTTTATTCTCCTATACTTCTGTAGGTTAGGATTCGGATATCAGTTTCCCTGGACTAAAGTCAAGATGTTGGCAGAGATGATCCCTTCTGGAGGCTTTAGGGGAGAATCTATTTCCTCGTCTCTTCCAGCTTCTGGTGGATGCCTATATTCATTGGCTCGTGGCCCCTTTCTCTATCTTCAAAGCACATCACTCCAATCTCTGCTTCTGGCATTACAACATCTTATCCTCTGAATTTGACTCTTCCTGTGTCCTTCTGGTAAGTACTTCTATGAGTACATCAGGCCCAGCTGGATACTCCAGGATTATCTCTTAGCTCAAAGTACTTAATGTAAACATAGCTGTAAAGTCCCTTTAGCCATATAAGACAATTTATCCAATCTCTGGAGATTAGAACAAGATGTATTCTAAGACCATTATTAGGTTTCACACTATCTTTTCCTTAAAGCCAAGGTAGCATCTTTTCCCCTTAAATTTTTTAAAATGTTTATTTATTTTTGAGAGAGACAGAGACAGAGCGTGAGCAGGACTAGGGCAGAGAGAGAAGGAGACATGGAATCGGAAGCAGGCTCCAGGCTCTGAGCTTCCAGGACAGAGCTCAACTCAGGGTTTGAACTCACGAACCGTGAGATCATGACCTGAGCTGAAGTCAGACACTTAACCAACTGAGCCACCCAGGCGCCCCTCCTTCTCCTCTTTTAAATTAGCAGCAGAAAGTTCACATATGGGAAGAGATATGAATGCAAAGTTCAGTTACACCAAGATGAGGGAAAGGAAGAATTATAACATCAGATTCAGTTGGAAGAAAAGCTAACTTCATAATAACAATAACTACTACTTACTCATCTCCTACTATGAACTGGAAACTGTACTGGGCATTTTACGTTTTATTTTCATAGTTATTAAGGTCTTTCAAAGTGGTTCTTTGCCTACTCGAGGCCAAGGCCAGGAAATTTAAATAAGACTTGTCTGCAGCTTCTAAATGCCTAAGTTGGGATGTGATCCCAGATCTTTCTGCCTCCAAAGTATATTATCCACACTGCTTAATTAAAATCTCTCTTACTCCTTGATGCTGGTCCCTCAACTTGCAAATCTAATAGTCTACAGACAAGATTTATACAATAGAAATCTCTCAAGGCAATGATGAGGAACATTCTATAATTTCAGGGTAGTGAGGGTTCTACCATAGCTTAATTTAACTAGAAGTCAAAGGCATCTTAAGTAATTTTTTAATGTGTCTGGATTTTAGCCTAATAAACTATCAGTAACTAGAAGCTCTTCTGATATTTTTAAACAAACTTAAAATTTTGACCTCTGGCATAAATTGTTTTAATTATCCTATGAATCCTATGTAGTATTATTATAAGATTGCACTCAGCTTAATTTACTTTCACTTTGGCCTAATTTTAGTTCAGGCAACAAACTTCTAAGTTTGGATTACTTTACCATTTCTCTGAATTTTTTACTTTGAGAAGTAAATATGAAGAGTCTTTCCGATAATGAGGAAAAACTGCTGCTTTGCTGAAAAACATTTCATTTGTAACTGAAAAGTTAAAAGCTTTTCTGATTGGGTATGTGTCAGTGGCAAGGAACACAAAGTGCAAATGCATGGTTAAATGAAAACAATTTAAATATGTGCATACTAAATGCACCCTTACTTGAAATATTTGTTAATAAAATATTCATGCACGATTGTTACCAAATACCTGACTTCAGTGTATTTTTAAAGACTTTAAGCTATTTTGGAATTTACAAAATTATTTTAAGGGGAGAATATCCTCTTACATTCCAAACTAAAGGCCACTGATTTTTTTTTTAATGTTTATTCATTTATTTTTGAGAGTGAGAGAGTGTGAGTGGGGGAGGGGCAGAGAGGGAGACACAGAATCCAAAGCAGGTTCCAGGCTATGAGTTACCAGCACAGAGCCTGATACATGGCTCAAACCCATAAACTGTGAGATCAGGACCTGAGCCAAAGATAGACACCTAACCAACTGAACCACCCTGGTGCCCCAGGCCACTGATTTATTTTGTGGTAGAGTCAAGTTTCTTCACATCTTTTGGTATATTAGTTTGCTAGGGCCTGCTGTTGCAAAGTACCACAAACTAGGTGGCTTAAACACCACAAACTTATTGTCTCACAGTTCTAGAAGCTAAAAGTCTAAGATCAAGATTGATTTGCCGGCAATCTTTGGCATTCCTTGACACATCACCTCAATCTCTGGCTTTTATGTTCCTATAGCATTTTCTCTGTGGCCATGTATGTCCAAATCTCCCCTTCTTATAATGACACCAGTCTTTTTTTTTTTTTTAATATTTTTATTTATTTCTAGGAGAGAGAGCGAGAGAGAGACAGCGTGAGCAGGGGAGGGTCAGAGAGAGAGGGTGTCACAGACTGAAACAGGCTCCAGGTTCTGAGCTGGCAGTCAGCACAGAGCCCGACGCGGGGCTCGAACCCACAAACCGCGAGATCATGACCTAAGCGAAAGTCGGACGCTCAACCGACTAAGCCACCCAGGCGCCCCATAATGACACCAGTCTTATTGGATTAGGACCCCACCCTACTCCAATATGACCTTATCTCATCTAATTACCTTATCCTATATTCAAATAAGGTCACATTTTGAAGTTCTGGGACTTCAACATATGAATTTGTTGGGGAAGGGTATAAAATTAACCCCCTAACACTTGGTAATAAGTGAGTTTCAAGGCTGAAGCTTGAGTGAGGCTTTGAAAACAAGACGAGGAATAAACAAAGATATACCATGAAGATGAGGAAAAAACCGGCTGCTGTTGCTAAGGGAAGGGATATTTCAGAAACAAAAGGTTTTAATTAGGGGACAGAAGGAACCAAAGAAGTTTGAAGTTTGAAGCTAGCTTCCCCAACATTTTCATTACATAACAGCGACATATCTTAATAAATTTTATGGTGCAAGGTTTCAAGAATGCTAGACAGTATATCCATCTAAACAAAGATGAGAATTACTAATAAAGAACAGGGCAGTGGCAGAGATAAAGTAATATGAGAATGATTGGCTCATCTATTTCTACTCTTGAGCCCTCAACTTCTATTTCCTCAAAAATCTATAGTTACCTGTCTATTTTAATCATTAACAAATCTCCCACCAATTCACAGTACTTAATGCAATGATAGGAAAGCTTCAAGATGTGGGAGCTTCATAGAAGAAAAGAATCTTTGATTTGAAAGAAACATGAAAAGCTTTCTAGTTCAAACTTCCTCCACTTGCCAAAATCCCCATACAGCACCTGTGACAGTCAGCTTTGTCTGCTAAAGTTCTTCCAAAAATGATTCTTGCCAAAGACAAGCCATTTTATTTGTGACAGTTCTTATTTTACTTAGCAAAAATCTACATCTTTATAAGTGCACCTATTGGAACTTCTACTGCACTCTATAACAAGCTAGAGTAAGTTAATTCACGTTCCATACAGCAGCTCATAAAACATTTGAAAACAATGGCAGGTGCCTATAAGGTTTCTCTTCTGGAGTTAAGTATCTTCACTCCCCCTCCCATATAATGTACCATTTGATAATATTCCAGGAGCATCTCCCCAATGCAGCCTATAGTGGGATTGTTGCTACCATTGATAGTTTACTTTTCTCAGTGCACACCAAGATTGAAATAGCTATTATATACATTAGTTCATATTCTTGGCTTAATCTAATACATATTAGAGAAAAGAAATTTGAACTTAAACAATGTTTTTGATTTAAACTGGAAGCTCTAAAGGTAGGAGACTTGTAGTTAGATGTTCTGGTCTTTGCTTTGGAAGATTACCTTCATAAAGCTGTATAGAAAAGATTCATTTGGAAGATAGGCAATATAACAAATTGCTCTTCATAACCAAGGAGCAGATTTTTAGAGCTAGTCCTTTGGCAGTTCAAAAGGGAGATCATTGAGTCCATTGTGAAAAGATACCAACTAAGACTGAGTAAAAACAATAGCAAAAACAAAACCCTAAAATCACCTGGGAATCCTGGCTATAACAACAAAAAAGTTAATGCATAGCTGATCTCATAAGAAAGAGTAATCCCCCATTCCAATTGTCAGAAACAAAGAGGGGAATGAAAGCACTAATTAGTTCAGTTGTTATTGCTACTGTTACTCTGAAAAAGGGTACAAAAACCAAGGACTTTGTTTGTTACCCCAGATAGGAGATGACCTGTATGAGACACAAAGATGGAAGCCAGGCCCCAGAAAATATTGAGGACATCCAAAAATTTTCATCCTTGGTTAAAGAATTCTTTGGAAAAAAAATCACTAACCTGCAAGGAAACTTTGGCTGTCTACTGGGTGTTACAAAGTTATCACCTCTAAAAATTCAAAACCTGTTCCTTGGGTCAGTACAAATTTGGAAAAATAAAACTTAAATTTAAAACTTTTCATACAAAAACATGAATAATTAAATGCACATGTATGTTTTCAAAAGCAAGATAGACGCAGTTGAAGAGACAAGGGGTGATCTGAATAATAGTTATGAGAAATAATTGCTCCAAACATCATATAGAGAAATAGAGATGGAAAATAGGTAAGAAAGTTTAAGAGCAATTGGGGATAAAATGGAAGTCCAATATATTTTTAGTATATGTTCCTTAAGGAAAAATGAGTAGAGAGAATGTGCATTAGACAATAGTAGAAGGGAAAATGGCTGAGAGTCTTCCAATATTGATTGAAGAAGTTGATACTTTAAAAGAAAGCCATAAGTCCTGAGCAGAAAAATCAAGTGTTAGCCCATGGTTATATGAATAATATGAAATTGTAGACCTGAATGAATGAAATACCTATCACCAAATCTGTATATCAATACCTTGAGAATGAAGCTAAAAAGCACTTGGAAGGACATTTTAAAAATAAAACATATATTAGAAAAGAAGAAATGCCAAATAAACAGAGCAACCAAGTCAAGAGTTCAAAACAGGAAAAAACAGAGAGAAGTAAATAAGATAATCATTAATGAAAGAAAAAAACAGTAAAAAATCATTAAAAATGTTATCTATCAAAACAGACTAAAAATATAAAATTCTCTGAAAAGTTTGTTCCATTTGGGAGAAGAGTGTGGTGCATGTGTGTGTGTGAGAGAGAGAGAGAAAGAGAGAGAATGAGGGAGTGAGGGAGAGATGAAACATACTCGATATTGAAAGTAAAAAGAACATATGACTGCAGTATTTATGGCAAAAATTTTCAACATATTAGAGTATACCATGAACACAGTCAACAAAGTGAAAAGGCAACCTATGGATTAGGTAAAAATATTTGCAAATCATATATCTAATAAGGGGTTAAAATGCAAAATATACAAATAATATACTCTCATAACTCAACAACAAAAAACTGCCCAGTTAAAAAAATGGACAAAGGGCTTGAATAGACATTTCTCCAAAAATTATATACAAATGGCCAGCAAGTTCAGGAAAAGATGCTTGACATCACTAATTATTAGGGAAATGCAAATCAAAACTACAATGAGATAATATCTCCCATCCATTGGAATGGCTAGAATCAGAAAAAAAAAATAAAAATAAACAAAGAAAACAACACCCAAGTGTTAGTAAGGATGTGGACAAATTGGAAATCTTGTGTGCTGTTGGTAGGAATGTCAAATGAGGCACCCTCTATGGAAAACTGTATGGCAGTTCCTCAAAAGCCCCAAGATGGAATTACGATATAATCCACCAGTTCTACCTACCTGTGGATATCTATCCAAAAGATTAGAAAGCAGGAACTTGAACAGAAACTTATACACCCAAACTCACAGAAGCGTGATTCATAGTAACCAAGAGGTGGAAACAACCCAAGTGTCTCTTGGCAGGTAAATAAGCAAAATGCAGTATATATACAATGGAATATCATTAAGCTTTAAAAAGGAAGAAACTTCTGATATATACTACAACACGAATGAACCTTAAAGACATTATTCTATTAAATAAGCCAGTCACAAAAACAAATATTGTATAATTCCATTTACTTGGGCTATGTTGATTTGTCAAATTCATAGAGACAGAAAGTACAAGGGTGGTTGCCAGAAGCTAGGGGAGAGGGGGGATGGGGAGGTATTTTTTAATGACATTGAGTTTTAATTTTGAAGTTTAATTTTAAAGTTCTGGTGATAGGCTGCATGACAATATGAGTATACTTAACACTGCTGAAATGTACACTTAAAACAATAACAATGGTATGTTATAAGTTATGTGTTTTTTACACCAAAATAACAACAACAACAACAACAACAACAATAATAAAGTATACCATGCACATCTTTATGTCAATAAAGTCAAAATGTGGTAGGGTGAACAACTTCCTAGAAAATTTGTAGTGCATTAAAATCCATTCGGTAAGCAAAATTTAAAAAGCTGAACCAGACCAGAAGTTTTCACATGGGAGTCTAACAGATATTCAGGGATCAGTTCATTCTTATTTTAGACAAACAGTTCCAAAGAATGGAAAATAGACAAATCATCCAAATAATTTTATAAAGTGAATATAACCTTCGTATAAAAATATGCTATGGCCATATGAGTAAGAAAAAGTACATATAAATCTTGCTTATGAAAAGAGACCAAAAAATAAGAAAATCAAATTCAGCTATATATTTTAAAATAAACCAAGTTTTTAGCCAACAGTTTTATATGAGAAATACAAGGATGGTTTAAAATTGGAAATTTTGATTATGACTCACATTCTTATCTCGAAAATATATGGTCAAGTCAAAAATTTGCACATGAAAATAAATATAATGATATAATTTTCTAAGGTATTAAATGCAAAACACAAAAGGATACATTTTTGTGAGCACTACATTTGTAGTAACAGAACAAAAAGATGTTTGCACAAAATATTAATGACTTCAGGGCAGTGGTAACTTGTGAACAAGAAGGGAACAAAAATGGGGGGGTTTAGGACTTGTATGTATTGTAATTTATTTCTTTTTAAAAGGAGATCTGAAATAATTAAAACGTCTTTATCCTTTTTTATAGGTCATACACATCTCTATTTGTAGAAAAATTACATACATTTCAATGGAAAACTATACATTTTCTACAGTACACTTCTGAGTTATCAGATTCTAGCTCTGTTCACTGTCTTTGAGCTATTTTGCACCTCTTACTAATCTGTAGGTAACTTATAGGTTACAATGGTCAAATAAAGTTCAGTATCATCACATCAAATTTCGGCAGTCTATTAAACTGGTAGAGATTTAATGGACTTCCTCTCCCATAGCCCAAAATAAAAGCCACAGTTTTTTCTCTATTTACAATCAATCTCTACTTTACTCTGTATAAACATGTGCTATTTTGAGTTTTCTTTTTACTCACTTTCATGAAGCATAATGACGTACACAAACCTGTGCATATTTAATATATAAAACATGATGAGTTTGGAAATAAGCATACATACAGCCGTTAAATCATCAATACAACCTATGCCACGAACTAATGCTTTGAACTGGTTACAACAGCTTTTTGGTTTCCTCATAGCATATGAATACAATAAATTATTTAACATGTGTCCACTTATATATCTGTATGCGAGTCATGCATTTACTACCTCTGAAAATCATCTTTTAACACTATTTTCTGCGTTTGTAACATTTCACAACTTGTAAAAATTAAGTGACTCATCTAGAAGCAGAAAAAGGAGGAACCAGAGTGATCCTAGGGCAAGGAACATTGGAAAGCAAGAGAAGCACAACTGGTGAGGGGCTTTCCAGAGTAGGGCTCACAAAGAAACTTTGGGACAAGGATCTTATTATATATTTTAAATTTAAATCCTCTTCCAATTCCTGTTTTACTCTCTCTCCAACTTTGCCAAGGCTTTAGCAAAATACCTTACTCTAAAGAGCCTTGTAGTAGTGCTTTCAGAATAAACAAAAGGGCAAAACTAGTTAGAGAACCCAGCAAACTCTACACAAAGACTCCTGTATGCACAGTGGTTGTTTTTCCATGTGAAATATGATTTGCATATTTTCAGCTATTTATGGCAATGATCACTTTCTTTTTGTCCATGGGGATGATTAAATGACAGGTAAAGTATTTTGAGGCAAAATTTTAAAATAGCTTCTACTTAGTGAATTATTTCACAATATTTGTAGTGTAAGATTTATTGGATTATTATAGAGTGATATTATTTTTTTTCTGATAAATGTCATGAATCATGATAGTAAAGGTGTTATTTTCTACTTATGAGCCTTTGCT
Source organism: Hyaena hyaena (assembly GCF_003009895.1). Classification (NCBI taxonomy): domain Eukaryota; kingdom Metazoa; phylum Chordata; class Mammalia; order Carnivora; family Hyaenidae; genus Hyaena; species Hyaena hyaena. The sequence continues at coordinate 4,403 of NW_024081821.1, read as the reverse complement.
CCTGCCTATGAAATAGGATTTGTCACTTTACTGGATCTTGACATTTATGAAAGATAGAATGCACTGGACAATTAAAGAACTTATTTTAATCAGACTATTACAAGAGGGAGCATGTTCATTAATAAGAAACATCTCAAAAAAAAAAAGGAGGCCTGGGATTTTATAGATGCAGGTAAACAAGAGAGTCGTCACTGAGTTTTATGAGAGTCATAGGAAGGATGGAGAGGGATGACTCTTAGCTGAGTCAATGAGAAAGGGTGGAGGTGATCTTATCTCAGAATATGGGAGAGCAGGGGCATCCTTCCTGGTTAGCCTATTCTCAGAACACAAAAGTGTGGGGAATTTTTCAATCTTCACTGCTTCCTGGGAACATAGTGCTTAGATAAATGTCAACATTGCTAGTCCTCTTTTTTGTTTGTGATGGATGAGTATCATTGCTGTTGAATAACTCAGAGGCATTCATAAACCTGAGTTGGGTAAGTCAGTGTTTACCATAACAGACTGCTCAGGATTTTGTTGGCATTGTTCCTGTAACACCTGAGAGTTAGTGGCACAGGTCAGTTGTTTTAGGGCTCTGGGGAACAGGGACCGTAATAGAAGACTGCCTAAATGGTTATGTTTGAGTAAAGATGCAGAGATTGAACTCAGAATGACTAGTGTAGTGGATTCGAAGAGGCTGGTGGAAGAAAATCTTTCAGTTATGCAGGACTAAATTTCTTGAAACTCTCAACTAGAATAGCAATCCTCTTAGTGAGGCTGCCCACAGTCCTGGTTACCACTCATATAAGGACATGCATGGACAAGCATTTTGCTAGAATTCCTTGGTGGTTTTCTTAGGGAGAATTCCATCCCATGCACAGTCTGCTGTGATGAAGAGATTTTCAAAGTTTACAGCAACTCACTGACCTTCAGCTGGCAAGCCTTCTTCAGATCTTAGAGGAAAGAGTCAGCTCCAAAGCAAGCTAGAGTTCCAGTGATGGCCTAAAGAGGGAGATTTTAATTCTTAGTGACTCCAAGTCAGGTGGTGGGGACAAAAGTCAGAAGTATTAGTTTGGAGAAGAATTATAACCAGATATTGAAGGAAACATAAAGAATTAAAAATCTGATAAGGTTTGACTATTTGGGCAAGATAATAGAATCCATTCCAATTTGCAGCTAGATACCAAAAGTGGGTTTTGCAGAGTAGGAAAAGCCCATACAATCTTCACCAGGCAAGGGAGTTGGGTACCTATTAGTTACCCACAATTTACAAAATTGTGCAACATAGCTCAAAGACAATGAATATTATTCAACTCTGATAGCCAAGATTATACTAAAGACACTGCATAGTTTCCATTGAAAATCAAAATTCCTCTCTATAATCTCTACGTTTTTCACCAAAAATAATATCAAAGAAAGATTATTCTTGATCACAGACTAAGACTGCTCCAATTAATCTAATTGTTTGCACAGGTAAAGCAAAGTTGGTAATTGACTATATAGGCTTCTTATGTATTTTCTTTTCCTGGAAATTTTCATAAGAAAACTCTGGACTTTTTTTTTTTTTTTGAAATTACAATAATTTTATTTTGCATAATTAATTCACAGGATTAAAAAGTAAGAAAAAATTAGAATTTCCTATTTAAGTCACGGTGCATCACAATTTCTGTTAAAGAGCACAGTGTAAATAGCTTATTTTGAACTAAAATAAGGAAACTCTGGACTGTTAAAAGCCCCTGAGGCATAGAAGTCAAGCCAAGAATTCACCATAGGATTCCATCTGCAGTAATACAGATTTGAGCAAATTCCTTTCTTCGTGAGGTACCCAAAATATCCTGTTTCCTGGACCTGCTTGGAAGTGACTCCCCCCCTTACTTACCTGAAGCCTAAAAGCCAGGCACAAAACCAGTTTTTCCAAATAGGTCTTTGTAAGTATTGGCTCCATAAAGTGAACCTTAGTTCATCAAAAGCATCTGGTAACATTTGATTATATGAGAATCATTCTTGAATATCACAGTCCCCACAAGGCCTTGATTGTATAACCAATATTTCTACCTATGTCCTGCTGTTGTCTAATAGCAATCAAAGCAATGCCAGGACTCTGATAAATGGAAAGGTATTGTGGACAGGTGGGGGCATTGCCAATTCTCTAGAATTCTCTAGAAACTTTTCATACTGTATACACTGTCTGAAATATGTTAATAATGTTTTACCCATATATATTTAATGTAGAAAAGGCTAAGCATCTCTTCTGATTTGACAACGCTTCCTATGAAACATCAATCAAATAAATCAATAATCATACAATCAAATCAAATCAACCTAATAATTGTGAGTGCCTTTTTGCAATGTGAAGGCAAAAATCCTTTGTGATTTTCTAAGAGCTTATAGGAAGACAATGGTATGTATAAAAGACATTAATTAGGATTTTATTTGGGGAAGCCAAATATCAAAAGGTGTCAGGAGATATGAACACTTGATTAAGATAGGATCATAGGTTACTAAGAAAAAAATATTTGGATACCTATTTCAGCTAACGGTACAATAATATATTTTTTAAAGTAAACATAGGAAATAAAGAACCTTAGCTCTTTCCTAAGTGAGAAACCTTTGCTTTCCTAAATAACAAAAGATTTAATAAAGTCAACACAAACCATAAATGGTTATTCTGTTAAGACACAGAATCTTTGCTATATAGACAGATTACATAGCAGATAAAATACCAAGCTCACAGGTACAGAGAACAGATTGCTTTTGATAGAGACTGGGGGGACGGGGATAAGAGACATGGGTGAAGGGGGTCAAAATGTATAAACTTCCAGTTATAAAATAATTAAGTTCAGGGAGACATAATGTGCAGCATGCTGACTATAGTTAATAATACTGTACTGGAGATTTGAAAGCTGCTAAGAGAGTAAATCTGAAGTCCTCACCACAAGAAAAAAAATTTAACTATGTATTGTGACAGATGTTAACTATAACTAGGGTTACTGGGTAATCATTTCACAATATATACAAACATCAAATCATTATGTTGTACACCTGAAACTAATACAATGTTGTATGTCAGTTATACCTCAATTTAAAAAATATTTAAAAGGAATAATATTTTACAACCTCTGATTAAGAGGAAATCAATAATCTAAGACTTTTTTTTTCATTTTAATAGAAAGAAACCAAACTCTAGTTTTGCATCAGTATAATATTTAACACCAAACCTCATTTTTACTATATCATCTTAAAAACCATTAAATCTTGGCCAGCTTTGAACACAAGAGATAACATTCCTTTTCTGAAGATCTCCTACAGATGCCTGTATCCATAAATATTCCTTATACTATATCTTCTCAAAGCGGCGACAATGAATATGTTCATTGATAGATCCAATTATCTATAACCCCTTAGTAGTAGTATATACACATAAGAAGCGAAAGTATATAAACTTAAGTTATGTTTACTAATCAATATTTCAGTATTCCATTTACCCAAGGAATGAACTAGTTTTACAATTAATATCCACTAATTAACCCAATTTAGCATCAGTATAAGACTTTTTGTTGTATTACTACAGGACTTTAAATTACCTAGAGATCTTGGAAATTATGTTCAAGCTAACATAATACAAAACAAAGCTTGCCAAAAAATGATATGGCCTGGTTAAATACAAATTTATGTGTTTCATAATCTTAAACATTTAGTACAGGAAATGCTAGCCTATTCAATTAGTAAACCTGTATAATTATAAGAAGAATATACACAAGTACAATAATAGTTTATAAGTATACTATACTTAACACTCATAAACTAGACAAGATACAAGTTTTTATTAAACCAAAGATGTCAAGCTAGAGTCATTTACCAAAGATTTACTTGAATTAGGTAAATTTGATTTCTTAACATATTTTGAATAGATTTCTATAAAAATGTATTTTAAATCAAGCACAACACTGAAAGTTGAGACAGTTAAATCACCTCATATTCTGAGAGTTTTAAGAATATTCTATTTCCATAAGTTGTTTCTTTGTAATCTTTAGAAGCCAATCAGCTTATTTTTTTTTTAATGTTTTATTTATTTTTCAGAGAGAGAGAGAGAGACAGCATAAGCGGGGGAGGGTTCAAGAGAGAGGGTGACACAGAATCTGAAGACAGGCTTCAGGCTCTTAGCTAGCTGTCAGCACACAGCCTGACACGGGGCTTGAACCCACGAACCGTGAGATCATGACTTGAGCCGAAGTCGGACGCTTAACCGACTGAGCCACCCAGGCACCTCATTTAGAAGCTAATCAGAAAAGAGCTCCTTTAAAATGTTTTATAGTTGGGGAGCTGGGCAAGATGGCGGAGAAGTAAGGAGCTCCGTACTTGCACTCGCGCCCATCCATCACACAGAAAAGATCTGAAGACATTGGAAACCTTACAAAACCTGA
>NW_024081820.1:515561-519069 GCF_003009895.1 Hyaena hyaena | reverse complement strand
CGTGTGTGGAAACGGTTGTCTCTTCCTGTGGAGCTCGTCCACACCAGAACCACCCGGACCCCCTCCAGGCCAGGAGCCCCCCCCCCCCCGTGGGTAGAACCGGGTGTCTCTACCTGTAGAGCTCGTCTACATAAGAAGCACCCAGACCCGCTTCCAGGCGGAGAGATCCCAACCCGCAGAACCCCTCCAAGCTGGCGACGGTCAGTGCCCTCCGGCCTGTCTGCTCGATGGGGCCCGCCGCCTCTCCAGCCATCAGGGTCCCCTCGCCGGGTCTTTGTAGGGTGAGTCACTAGGGTTCCCCAGCCCCTCCCGGTGCTGCGAAGGTAGCGCACGTGCGTCTAGATTGGCCGGGGGGCGGGGGGGGGGACATGCGCCCTGGTGTGGATCGAGGCTCTGAACCAGGCCGATCCCAGGCCCCAGGCTGCGCCGCCGCCTGCCTGCACGCACGTGCGCGTCCGCCCCGCACCGCCTGGGCCCCAGGGCACCCCAGCCCTGCGGAGATCCCGGTCCCCCCAAGACGCCTGAACGGCCTCAGGACAGAGGCCCCCAGGCTGGGACCGTCTTTCTGAGGGGGCACATTGAACCCGGTGCCAGTCAGCCCCCCGGCAGACCACCTGCCCGGTGGGGCCCCCGGCCTCTTCAGCAAGGGAGGCTCCTGGGTGACCCCCTGGACGGCAGCCCGCCCGCCGCCCACGACCCAGGCCCACGCACGCACGCTGCTCCGGCTCTGCCTTCGGGGCGATACGCGCCGTCGTTTGGGATCCTGCTTGGATCGAGCAGATGCCGAGCGCCTCTGGGAGCAGCTCCCGGACCCAGGCTCTGCGGTTAGCCGTGCCTTTGAGGTTCAGGGCGACACACACACACGCCCGCACACACACACACACACACACACACACACACACCCCTCCACCCCGCCCCTGCCCCCGCCACCCCCCGCCAATGCCTCACTTGCACGCGCCCCGGGCCGCACCTGCGCATGCGCAGTTGGCTCACCGTCTGCGGGTCGCCAGCCGCCCTCGCCCCCAGGTGGCCGCCAGACCGCCCCTTGCGGGGGCCCCTGGGGGGGGAGCGGGGTGCTGCTCAGAGGACCGAGCTCCGCCTACGTTTCCCTGTTTCAGGTCCAGTCTCCCCGCACCCGTTCCCAGCCAGGCTCTGGGCACACCTTGCTGTCAAATGGAACAAGCCTGCCTTTTTTTTTAACCTATCTTTTTGCACACGGGCCTCCAAACGGTCAGAGAAATCCCATCCAGATCTTCACGAAAAGGGGACTTGTCTTTTGAACGATATAATTTAGGAGCTGTGTGCAGCTTCCAGAAATACAGGCGCGGGAAACAGTGACCTCGGTCAGGAATGGGGTCTCCTCGGGAATCTGGCGCAGGCAGTGTGGACCGTCAGGACCGTCACTCTGCTGTGTGGCCGGACGTGCCCTTCCCCGATGGCCGACACGTCGTGTGCGCTTCTCTGCTGCCTGTGCATCTCTCCGGTGAAGTGTCTGTGCAAGGCTTTGGGGCACTTTTTAATTAGATTGCTTAGTAACTGTTAGGTTCCAAGAGGGTTTTTTTTAATATATTCTGGATGTAAGCCGTTTGTTAGGTATCTTCATTCCCTTAACAGCTTCTATCCCAGGGGCGCCTGACCGGCTTAGTCGGTGGGGCACACAACTCTTGATCTCAGGCTCTTGAGTTTGAGCCCCATGTTGGGCACAGAGATTGCAATAAAATAAAATAATAAAAATAAAATATAAAATGTATAAAATATAAAATAATAAAATAAAAAATATGAGTACCTGGGTGGCTCAGTCGGTTAAGAGTCTGATTCCTGATTTTAGCTCAGGTCGTGATTTTGTGGCATGTGAGTTTGAGCCCCACATCCGGCTCTGCACTGACAGTGCTGAGCCTGCTTGGGATTCTCTCTCCCCCTCTCTCTACCCCCCCCCAAATAAATAAACATTAAAAAAAAAACGTGTTTTCTGCAAGTTTTAATAAAACAAAATCTGTAAAAATAGTATGTATCATAGAATGAAAGTTCTTAATTTTAGTAACTTATCTACTTTTTCTCTTATGGGTGACATTTGGTCACATGTAAGAACTCTTTGTTGAATCCAAAGTCAAGAAAATATTCTATTTTTCTTCTAAATGCTTTATATGTTATGTTTTACATTTGCATCTGTTTTTTTTTTAAACTATACTTTATGGCTTACCTTACCTATTCTCATTATTAAGATAGGAGCCATGGCTTTTAACTTTCTTTTCAAGGGTCATTTTAGTGCAGGCTAAGGAGGAGGAAGGAAGAGAGGAAGGGAGGAGGGAGAGGAAGGAGGAAGGAAGAGAAGAAAGCGGAGAAGGAGGAGGGGGAAGAAGGAGGGAAGAGAAGAAGGGAAAGAAGGGGAGGAGGCGGGGAAGAAGGGGTAGAAGGAGGAGGGGAGGAAGAGGAGGAGGAAGGGGGAGGGGGAAGAGGAGGGGGAGGAGGGGCGGAGGCGGGGAGGAAGGAGGGAACTACTTCTAACGAAGCCCAGAAGAGAAGCCAGGTGGCAGCGGGCGGGGAGGCAGGAGCCCCAGGAGCGGTTCCAGCGGTGGGAGCAGGTTCTCAGCCAGCGTGTGCGCCCCAGGGGCAGCTGCAGGGTGCGGCCCGGGAAGTGGGCGCCCCTGCGGGGAGGCGCCCCTGCGGGGAGGCCTCAGCTCCACTCTGCTCCGCTCGTGTGGGGCAGCGACGCTTAGGGGAGCCTTTCAGTTTGGGACGGTCGACGACAGGGGCACCTGTGCGCGGGGAGGGCCGCGTCGCGCACCTGAAACGCCCCCGCTCTGGCCCCGTCCCTTCCCGGGGGGCCTCCGTCCCCGGGGGACCCCCGCTCCCAGGAAGCAGCCTGAGCGGGCGCTCCTTCTCCCGCCGCCACGTTTTCAGAGGTTTTTATTCTCTCTGTTGCCTCAAAGGGGAGGTGAGTGACAAGGCAGGTTCACGCAGCCGGCCGCGGTCCCTGACGTGACGTCATCCAGGCCGCGGATCCGGGTTTTCACAGCGCACAACGGCCGGCTGGGCCGGGCGGTGCCTCGGCGAGGACGCGTGTCCCGGTCACTGAAGGGCCGGTGAGAGATGCTCGGGGTACAGGGCCCGCCGGGCACCAAGCGCCGCCCCGCCCTCACCGACGGATTCGGACCCCGAGGAACCCAGCGTTCACACGCCGCCCGGAGCCCCCGCCGTGCCCAGCGCTACCCTGGGGGCGGAGGTGGCGTGTGCTCAAAACGTGTCCTTAACCCGGGGGGCAGGCACCCCTTCATAACCAGAGACACGTTGTGGACTCCAGCATCAGGCCATGTGCTTACACACCCACGCACACTGCACCCCCCAAGGCCGTCTCCAGTGGCTGGGGCCTCTTCCTCACCTCCGCCCACCCTCCCCGCCTCCGCCCACCCCCCGTCCCCGCCTCCGCCCACCCCCCGTCCCCGCCTCCGCCCACCCCCCGTCCCCGCCTCCGCCCACCCCCCGTCCCCGCCTCCGCCCACCCCTCCCC
>NW_024081820.1:487900-515229 GCF_003009895.1 Hyaena hyaena | reverse complement strand
CCGTCCATCCCCTCCTCGCCTCTGTCCACCCCCTCCTCGCCCCTCTCCACCCTCCCCGCCTCTCTCCACCCCTCCCCACCTCTGTCCACCCTCCCCATCTCCAATTAACCCCTCCCCACCTCTGTCCACCCCTCCCCACCTCATCTCTGAAGCCCCTTCTCTGTCCCCCTCCTTCTGTCCCCAGCCCCCTGGCCTTCATCTGCCCACGTCCCTGCATGCCCTCCGCTGTCTCCAGGGCACCGTGTGTGTCTTGTGCCCTGGGAGGCTGACCCCCGGGACTGCATCACAACCACAACTGGCCATTCTGGTTTCCAGTTGCTGTTCAGCTGTCACAAGGGTCCAGAAGGAAAGAGAGGCTCTGGTGAGGTCCTCCCTCAGACGTCTCCAGCTGCCCCGCCCCCCACACTCAGCCCCACGTCGGGAATCCTGGTGCCCAGTGGGGTGGGCCCACCACCCAGCCACGCATCAGATGGCCCTTTCCCAGGCTGCCGCACCTGTTCCGAGCTGGGCCCCGAAAGACCTGCCTGGGACCTAGCTCCTTTCCCTAGGCCTCATCCCTGCCTTCTGCTCAAGGAAATGGATGTGGAGGCCAGTGTCCCGACAGCAGAGGGCGGCCTCTCCCGGAAGGGAACGCCCAGTGGGTCTGGAGAATCCCATTCACTCGGTGCAGGACCCGGGACCGGGTCTGGGCTCCGGGCAGCACCTCCATCCCCTGCGTAGGGGGCACTCACCAAGGGCAGGCACTGAGCCAGGATCCCGCTCTGGGGGACGCAGCGGTGGCGGCTGACCTTGTTCAGCTTGATGCAGCACCTGCTCTGGCATTCCTCGTGGCTGGTGCAGTGGCTCCCGTTGCGCTGGGGACACAGGGCCTGAGTCTGGCTCCCGCCCCCCCCGCTCCCCCCCCCCCACCGCTCGGCTTCCAGCTCACCTTGCGCCAAGGCTCACACTGCAGGAAGATGGTCCTGGGTCTGCAGGTCATCTCCGAAACGGAGCTGTAGATGTTGGCGACACAGCAGCCGCTCTGGCAATCCGAGTGCTTGGAGCAGGCGTGGTTGTTCGGCTGCCGGAAGGGGACCTGGTTCTCTCAACTGCACACCTGCCCCCCAGCGCGCAGAAGAGACCCCGTTCTCTCCTCAGGCCCCCTGTCCCCCCCACACACACGGGAAAGGAAACCCTGCCTCCCCTCCGGCCCCCGGCCCCTCAGCGGGCAGCTCTGGGCAGTGGTGCCTCACCCCTGCGCCGGCCACCCCCCAGGACACCTTGTGCAGACCAGGCACTGCAGGAAGGGCTGGGTGTGCAGAGCTCCTGCAGCCCCAGGCTGCTGGGGTGCGGCAGTGGCCCTGGCACCCCAAGTGACCCTCACAGGCCCCGCCCATCCCGCAGACCCAGCGCCCAGTAAGGCTTCTCGATTGAGGAACGCCCTCCCCTTCTTTCGGCTTCCCTTCGAGGTTCCCGGAACGTTCCAGATCTGGCGGGGCTAATGGCAGGAAAGGGAGAGGAAGAGAACTAACGTGGTCTGTGTGTTGTGAGCTGCGCAGGTGGTGGGGGCTGGGGGGTAAACCAAGGCACAGAGGACAAGAGGAGGGGCAGCGGAGCAGGAAGGGAAGAGAGGCCACGGACTCCCTCGCGGCGTCTACAGGCCCGGTGGCGAGTGGGGGTCACAGGCCCAGGCAGGGCTGCGGCTGGGGTCGCACCCACGTGCCCGCCCCGCCCGCTGGAGGCCGCCTGCTCTTGAGGCCTTTGATGGAAGTTCTCAAGCTTCTGGTCACAACAGTCCTTCCCGGACTCGACACATTCCTGAGGCCCCAAAGCTGTTGGTAGCTGTGGGTCCCTCCTAATGACTTTTCCCACCGCGGGTACTAACTCAGAGCTTTACGCACGTACGTGTGAACTTATTTAAAACTAGGACCCCCATCCCATGTTAACAGAAAGAACAGCTTCTTAAGAAAAATAGGTATATTTTCCAAAGTAAAACAGAACGTGCTGAGGACAGAGTGGCGCCGCCGGGCACCTGGCTCCCCGGCCTGTGACTGTCATCCCCGGGGACCCTGCAGCCTGGGGGAGCCCTCCTGGGGGCCCAAGCGCCGGGTCCCTCCCTTTCCAGGGGGCGCAGACAGGGTGCAGGGGGGCAGGCACCTGCAGGGAGGGGCGGGAGCCCGGAGTGGGGGCGGGGAGGTACTCACCTTGTACAAATGCAACGCGGCCTTGGAGCCCCAGGCCAAGGATCCGGGCAGCAGGCAGAGCAGCAGCAGCAGACGCCCGGCGCCCGCCATTGCGCCCCGCGTGTCCGGGCCCCGTGGCACCTGTGTGGACGCCCGCTTCCTTCCTCCTTCCCAACCTTTCTCTTGCAAAATAGATTTTCTTTAATTAACAGACATTATTTTCTGGAGCAGTTTTAGGATTACAGAGAAATCGTGCGGAAAGTACAAAGAGGTCCCGTATAGCCCCTTTCCCACGCCTGCCTCCCTATTATTAACTCAGTGGATGCTGGACATTGGTTACCGCAGGTCAGCTGACACTGACACGTTATTACACCCGGTTCATTGCTCGTGCAGGACACCCGCAGCAGCACACAGTATTTTCACTGCCCCAACGCCCCCGGGCCCCGCCTGCTCAGCCTCGCCCGTGAAACCCGGCAACCACGGGTCTGTTCTGGTCTCGCAGTGGTCCTTTTCCCCGGTGTCCTGGAGCCAGAAACCATACAGGACGCAGCTTTCCCAGACTGGCTTCCTTCGCCCACGGACACCCATGTCAGAGGCCTCTATGTGTCTTCATGGCTTGATGGCAAATCTCTTTTTATCGCTGAGTGGAAAATGAATTGTCAACACCCCTCTCCCCAGGGAAGGATCGTGCCCTCTCTGAGTTGAACAGGGGCCTCTCTGCTTGACGTCAGAGAGCGCCCACGGGCCGTGTGACCCTCCCTCCTGTGAGTCCAGCTCCTGTCTCCCTGGAGAGGGGCGCGCACGGCAGCCCCAGGCACAGGTGCGTCTCCCACCCTCATCAGGGAGGGTCCCCGGGAGTCCCAAGTCAGCCTCAGACCCAAGCCTGAGCTGCCCCTGGCCCCTGCTCCTCTCATCCTCTGGGCCATTTGGCTCATTGCCTACCTATATATAAAGCTGATGGTTTGGCCTCAAATTTTTCCCCAGTTCTTTTATCTTTTAAAAAAATTTTATTTATTTTGAGAGAGTCGGTGGGGGGGGGGGGGCGGTAGAGAGAGAGAGAATCCCAAACAGCTTCTGCTTCATCAGCACAGAACCTGTTGCGGAGCTTGAACCCATGAACCACGAGATCATAACCTGAGCAGAAATCAAGAGTCAGATGCTCAAGGGGCGCCTGGGTGGCTCAGTCGGTTAAGCGTCCGACTTTCGCTTAGGTCATGATCTCGCGGTTCGTGGGTTCGAGCCCCGCGTCAGGCTCTGTGCTGACTGCCAGCTCAGAGCCTGGAGCCTGTTTCGGTGTCTGTGTCTCCCTCTCTCTCTGACCCTCCCCTGCTCACGCTGTCTCTCTCTCTCTCTCTCCTAGAAATAAATAAAACATTAAAAAAAAAGAGTCAGATGCTTAACTGACAGAGCCACCCAGAAGCCTCTCTTTTATCTTTTACATTGAAGTGATGGAGCACCTGGGTGGTTCAGTTGAGAATCCAACACTTTTCTCTCTCTCCCGCCACCCCCCAGAGAGAGCAGGTAGGGAGAGAGGGAGAGAGAGAATCCCAGGCAGCCTCCACACCATTTGCACAGAGTCCGACAGGGGTCTTGAACTCATGAACCTCAAGATCAGGACCTGAGCTGCAGGATCTGAGCCGAAGCTGGACGCTTAGCCAACTGAGCTGCTCAGGTGCCCCCATAACCATTTTTAAAGTAAACAATTCAGGGGCATTTAGTTCTTAACAGTGTGCAACCACCACCTCTATCTAGTTCCAGAACATTCCATCATCCCACAGCACAAGCTGGAGTCCTATTCTAGAACCCTCCTCTGGTCTGTCTTCCCTTCCCCGTGGCCGCGCTCCCCTCAGGACTGCCAGCTCCCAGCCCAGGGCCCACGAGCCTCACACTCAGACCCGCCTGCGGTTTCCGTCCTGAGCGCCGCAGGCCCTTGGGGGGCGGCCGAGCCTTCCTGGGATCTTGCCGCGCCGTCTGTGAGGTCAGCGGTGGCCTCCCGCGCTCCCGCTCGTGTCCCCTGAACCTCTGGTTACCAGATGATTCCAGTGGAGACATGCTCATCTTGCCCTTTGTTCTTTACTGGGGTCACTTGCCCTGCAAATCACAGCACATATCACCTGAGTTTTGGGTTTTCTGTATTTTTATACTTAAATTTATCTGCAATAAATTTAAGAGAGCCTGTAAGTCACAAAAGCATTGCTAGACCATTTTGTTCCAAAGTTTGGCCAATTGGTTTCAAAGGGAGCCACTAGCCTGAACTCGGAGGCCTCTTCTGACCTGTAGCCGCGGAAGAATGACAGAGGCACGGAGGAGGAGAGCTGCGGGGCACAACAGGGCTGGGCCCTTTCACGCGGTGCCTTTAGAAGCGCTTCCAAGGCCGTTTCGGCGAGTGTGTGCTAACGGTGTTTTCCCCTCAAAAGCAGCAGCTGGCAGTCAGGACACACCTGTGCTGCGTGTGGTCCCGGCTGCTATGTGCGAGAGTGTGGGCTCCCTGCACGCTGCCCGGCACAGTGGGTGCGGAGCACGAGCAAGGTCTCCTGGCGCGGCCTCTGCGGGTTCTGGGGGCTCCTGAGGCCGCCCACCTGGCGGCCCCCGCCAGCACCTCCCGGACCCCCAGGCCGCGGAGTTCCCTGAACTTTCAGAAACATTCAGAAACAGCTCTCATGAGGTTGCCAAGTATCTGCATGATGCAACCCAAGACCCACGTTTGGTGAACATACAAACAGACAGTGGCCAGACCGTCATTGAAAGTGGGACTCGGCCCCCAGGCCACAGCAGCCAATCTGGAAGCCAAGTGCACTCTCCCGGCTGGCTTTCGGGCACCAGCACTGGGCCAGCGGCTGCAGCGTCCCCAACTCAGGACCAGCCTGGCCAAATATGCCCCGTAAGCAATCATGTGGGCCATCCGTACCCGTGCGCCGCGGCTGCATGACAAACATCACGAGCGGGGGAGGTTAAACCGCAGACATTTGTGCCTCGCAGCCCTGGAGGCTGGCGGTCCAGATCCGAGTGTGGGAGGGGCTGTCCCTTCTGGGGCCCCTTGCCTGGGGTGTGGACACACCTCCCTGTGTCGTGCTTACTTGCTGGGCTGCGTCCCACCCTGTTGACCGCTGGCCCTCTGTTCTCCTCATTCATAAGCTCCATGAGCCAGCACTCAAGAGATGGCGGAAGGGCTGTGGGAACTCTTTTTTTAATATATAAAGATTTCTTTTTGAGAGACAGAGACAGAGAGTGGAAGCAGGGTAAGGGCAGAGGGAGAGAAGGGCAGAGAATCTGAAGCTCCAGGCTCTGTGCTGACAGCAGAGAGCCTGACACGGGGCTCGAACTCACGAACCACAAGATCATGACCCGAGCCAAAGTCAGACGCTCAACCGACTGTGCTGGAGGCTGAGCCAGCAGGTCCTAGGGCCCCTGAAGGATGGACGGTGTCGGTGAGAGAGAGAGTGAGAGGCCCCGAGATTCTTTCTGATCACCAGGCAGCGTCTCCGTCCTGGCGGTTTTGGTGTCTTTATTTAAAGGTTCAGCAACAACATGAACTCAGAGAAAGGAATTTCTACAATGGGAGGCCTTTTGCCATAACAAGTTTTTGATGTTCTGCAGAATTATCCCAGTCATAGTGAATTTACAACCAAGGAATTAACAGGATGCTCTTAGTGAAAAACAGGACAACATGCAGCTTAAATTGTATATAGATCAGCTAGGAGTCATTCTGTCTGGCTCTCAAGAGGATGAATGTTTCTTTTTTTTCTTTTTTAATGTTTTACTTATTTCTAGGAGAGAGAGAGAGACAGCATGAGCAGGGGAGTGTTATAGAGAGAGTGTGATTCATATTCTGAAACAGGCTCCAGGCTCTGAGCTGGCAGTCAGCACAGAGCCCGACTCGGGGCTCGAACCCACGAACCGCGAGATCATGACCCAAGCGAAAGTCGGACGCTTAACCGACTAAGCCACCCAGGCGCCCCGAGGATGAATGTTTCTGAATTGGTTTATTTGTGGAAACTAACATGGGGGCCCTAAATGTGTCAGTCTTTGCACCTGGGTTTATGTTTTAGCTGCTCTTATCTGTCCTCATCCCAGCTGCCAGTGGAAGGGAGGGTGTTTGTGGGATGCAGGCCTTGAGGAAGGGATGGCCAGGTTTCACCAATTAGCACAGATGTATGTAGTAACTGTGCTCTGCCCTGGACCCCAAAATAGGCTCTTGGTCTCAGGGCCAGGCTCAGTGGTAAGTCTTGTGTTCTTAACCCCCTTTATTATCTAAGTCTTAGGTCTGCAAGGCCCATAGGAAGAGCCTTTTGACAATCTCCCATAGAGCTTTCGTCTAAAGTCTCTTTTGTAAAGGCAGGAATATGCTTTTCCTTATGAGGTATCTGTGTTCAGAATATGGGTCTGATATGGAATATTGTGAGGCCTGGTCAACACCAGCAGGCTTATCCCCAACATGAGCCAGTAGTAGCAGAAGGAGATCCCAGTTTTCATTTCTCACGGCGGGAGCTGCAAACACTGCCATTTCCTTGCTGTGACTGCCACCCAGAGAGGCCGGCGCGGGTCCCGGCACGACTGAGCCACCCAGGCGCCCCTGTGGGAACACTTTCTGTCCCCTCACTCACCGCAGGTCAAGGCTCTCAGATGCCCCTAAGCACACATTCCAGAGAAATGACACTAGACAATGGAGTCGGATAAACAATCTCAAAGATAAATGGGCCAACTCATAGCCATTGGATCAATCTTGAAAGCCTTGCTTCCATATCATATCAAATGTAAAGAATGTGATTAATATAACCATATAAAAGCTAAATTTAAATCACAACTTGAATATTTAAGAATTTCAAACTTGCCATGTGTTTTTGTACTTTGAACAGGGGGGAAAAAACCTTTATGGTCCCGGATTTCTCATGGGCCCTTGAAAAGTTCAGTCTTATAAACTGGGCCTGATGTGCCCGATCAGTCAAACAGACATGCCACGGGAACCCACTGTCCACATGGAGCAGCCCACCCCGCCCACAGCAGCAGCACGGCCAGCAGCCAAGAGGTGGGCACAGCCCTGGTGTTCAGGGTGAAGGATAAACAAAATGTAGTCCATCCATACAATGAAATGTGATTCATCTTAAAAAGGAAGGAAATTCTGACACGTGTTACAACCTGGACATGATGCTGAGTGAAATAGTCCAGTCCCAGAACGGCAGACATGCAGGATCCCACTCCCAGGCAGGCCTTAGAGCAGACAGAGTCGTAGCAACAGAGGGCAGATGGCGGGCGCCGGGGCTGGGCCGCAGCCGGTGTGGAGTGTGGCAGAGCACCAGTCCCGGAGGATGAGAAAGTGCTAGGGGTGGACGGTGGCCCCGGTAGGCAGTGTGTGGGTACCCGGTGCCCCTGAACTACACCCATTGCGGTGGTTATGATGGGAAATTTTTATGCGTATCTTACCACGGTAAATCAGAGGCCACAGGTGCTGCTTAGAGGCCCTGGAGGCATAGCTGTTCCTGAACTTGAAGAACAGGGCATTCACTGCCCCCGTTTATTTTTAAATATTCTTTTAAATATATGCAGTCTCTTTTCTTGGGTATTTGTTTATAAATCTCTCAGAGCAGACATCTTTCCACAGTTTTTCCTTCCAAACCTCAACTCCAAAACATGATTCCATAGTATCTCACTCTGGCAAATAAAAGCTTGATGTCAGGGCACCTGGGTGGCTCAGTCAGTTAAGCGTCTGACTTCAGTTCAGGTCATGATCTCACGGTTTGCGAGTTTGAGCCCCAAGTTGGGCTCTGTGCTGACAGCTCAGAGGCTGGAGCCTTCTTTGGATTCTGTGTCTCCCTCTCTCTCTGCCCCTCCACCTCCCTCATGCGCACTCTCTTTCTCAAAAATAAATAAACATAAAAAAAAAAAGCTTGACACCAAACCTTGCCAAAACTTACAGATACCAAAAAATTATTCCCTGAACTGTGATTCCCATATTCGAGCACGAACCCCTCACACTGGGCCTTACCTGCCCTGCCTCTTCCCCCGTCTCCAAGGAAAGGCGGCGTGGCCCGGCCCGCACGGCGGCCTGCTGCAGCAGCCTCCACACACACACACGCGGGGAAGCCGACCACGCGGGCGCACGCGCCAGGCTGGACAGTGCTTGCAGAAAACCCCTGGCTGCTGATAATTGCTCAAGGGTCCAGTGGTCCTACCTTTTTATCGTGGGCCCCACCTGCCCCTCTGTAAGCGAGACCGGACAAGCCGTGACTCCAGAACAGACCCCAGACCCCGGGAGAATCCGCAGGACCAAGGCCAAGGAAGTCCCAGGCAAAGTGCCGCAGACTCAGAGGCGCGAGGCCCGCTCTCCTCTCTTACCTCCTTCCTGGCCCCACCTTGCAGCTGACCAGAGCCTCCGCACTGGGCAGGAAGGACTGCATGGAGCAGACGTGGCTGGGCCACGCAGGAGCCCAGGAAGCCGACCACAGCCGCTGCCGCCCAACCGGGCCGGACAGCCAGCGCTGGGTCACCGACTGTGGCTTCCTGAGGCTTTCCCCTCTTCCGACTCAGGACCAGTCACATATGCCCCTAACCCATCTAGTGCGATGCGCCCGCTCCCCCCACCAACGGGTCCCTGGGGGCACCTGCACCAGGCTGGCCCCCACCAGCATCCCCGCCCTCCGCTGTGGGCCAGCGGATCAGAGCCAGGGGTGGACTCCCAGCTCGGGATCGATGGCCCGGAGTTCCCACTGCGGGTGGCCTTCATTTCTCTCTGCTGACATTGTTCATTCGGTAAACGTGTACTTACTGTTGACTACGGGCCAGGCTCTGCCCAGGGAAAGGTGGCGTGTGCCCGTCCCCCACCCCCTACGACTGCTTGGTCTAGTTTGGGAAATGGTCGTGGCAACAGAGATTGGGTAGAAGGAGGTAGATGGATTAAGACCGAGGCGGGGGGGGGGGGGGGGGGGGGGGGGGGGGGGGGGGGGCGGGGCTACGGCCCGAAGGAGGGGCAGGTGCCGGGCCAGGAACCCAGAGCGACCCGGTCCGTGGTGACTGGGGTGTCGCAGGGTCCGCGTCCACGCAGCGTTAACAACGCCCCCCAGAACTCCGAGGCCTGAAAGAGCAGCTTGCCGCCATCATCCCCCGGGCCCTGGGGGCTGGCCGGGCGCACCAGGGTCCCCGCAGGGTCCGGGCGGCTCGGCGATGCGGCCGGGCATCTGGCCAAGAGGGCCCGGGGTCCTCCAAGGGCGGCTGGGGTCGCGGGGAGCAGCATGGGGGCTCGGAATGGGTCTCGGATTTCTTCTAGGAGCGGTGAGTGTTCTCAATTAGATTGTGATGTTTGTACAACCCCATAAATATACTAAAAACAATGGATTCTATGCTCCAAGTGGGTAAATTGTATGGCATGTGAATTTTATCTCAATAAAGCTGTTTAGAAAAGGAAATCTAATTTTACTTTTATTTGGGACTTTTAGTTGTAACTTGGCTGTTTTTACATTGTTATGTATAGATATTTTTACTCCATACTTGCCGTAGGGTAATATTTCCTGTTAACCAAACATTTTGGAATTCAGTTGAATAACCTTTTTCACTTGTAAAATGCCTTTTTAAGTAAAAAAAAAAATATTATCAGACTCAGTCCTCCTAAGACTAATTTCTTTAACCTATTTGAAAGTATTATCCAAATTATAAATTTGAGAATTTTTTAATTTTTTTGTTTGTTTTTTGTTTTGTTTTGTTTTTTGACAGAGAGAGAGAGAGAGACAGAGCATGAGCAGGGGAGGGGCAGAGAGAGGGAGACACAGAATCTGAAGCAGCTCCAGGCTCTGAGCTGTCAGCACAGAGCCCGATGTGGAGCTGAAACTCACACTGAGAGATCATAACCTCAGCCAAAATCAGACACTCAACCGACTGAACCACCCAGGTGCCCACCCACCCCCTTTCTAAAGTAAGTTCTGTGCCCAGTGTGGGGCTTGAACTCACAACTTCAGGATCAAGAGTCACATGTTCTACTGACTGAGCAAGCCAGGCACTCCCATTTGGTTTCTTAATTTTTCTGTCCAGTAGGCTTCCAGACACCTTGTATAAACTTCACAGTAAGTGTTTGGAGTCTCCCGAAACCAATCAAACATAGACTCTGCACTAAATGTGAGAGACTATGTGTCTTCTAGTAACTGGAACCTTCCCAGGGGCCCTCGAGCTCTCCTTGCAGCTTGACACATATTCCTAACGACACAGGCCAGAAATCTCATCTCAAGAAATCAATAAATTCTGGGACAAACTTGAGACTCTATAGCATACCTTTTCTTCCGAGAAAACGTAAGGAAAACACACTGCACACGTTCAGGGGACGGAATGCCTGCCCGTGGCTACCAGCTTGGAGCTCCGCCTGCGAGGAAGCAGAAAGAGGCAGATGCAGATGCTCTGTCTCTCTTCATCCCTGCAATTCAGGTATCTCACCCTCCCTGCCCAGGCACCTTTTTAAAAAATCATCCTGGGGTGCCTGGGTGGTTCAGTTGGTTAAGCGTCCGACTTCGGCTCAGGTCATGATCTCATGATTTGTGACTTCAAGCCCCGCATCGGGCTCTGTGCTGACAGCACAGAGCCTGGAGCCTGTTTCAGATTCTGTGTCTCCCTCTCTGTCTCTGCCCCTCCCCCGGTCATGTTCTGTCTCTCTCATGAAAATGAATAAACATTAAAAAAAAAAAATCATCCTGCCTGGGACCCAACAAGTCATACCCACATGCAGATACAAGTCTTTGCTCAAATCAGATAATTTTCTTCAACTATTCATCACTTCCTGTCTTTTCTTCCTCCAACCCTGTGCCCTAGGCTTCCAAGCATCCTGTACACACAACTGTCTTGCTCTGGCCCCACCTCTGCGCTCTGCTCTGAGCCCAGGCGTTCCTGCCATGGGAGCTCCTGGGTGAGCTGTTCTCTGCCAGCTCACCTACCTGAATCACGATTGGGCCCAGATTTTTTCATACTCTAACCTCACCTCATTGCAAGTTTTCATCGCCTCTGGCTGAAGCTCCCTTTGGCCCTTCTGTTACCCGGTCAGTGTGCCAGATGTTGAGTAAGGATGTGTGCTCCTCTTGGTTGTTGGGGTCAGACTGGTCACTGCATCAGATACATGCGGTGACCAGACCCTGGCCAGTGGAAAGCCATGTACCCTGTGTTCCTGTAACCATGGTAGACAGACTAACCAGCCACTCCCTCCAGGGCCCTCTCTGCTAACACCAGCACACGCAGGCCCAGGGGCAGGGTCTCTGTCACCCCCAGGCTACAGGCGACAGGGAGCCATGGCCCCTCCCAGCACAGCACCCGGGCAGCAAGAGGATCCCATAGCCCTGACCCCCAGCTCCCTTCGCCCAGCCCCTGGCACCACTAATCTGCTTTCTCCCTATAGAGCTGCCTGTTTGGGACATTTCATATAAATGGAGGGTACAACAGGTCGTCTTTGGAGACTAGCTTCTTTCACTCGGCACGGTATTTCCTAGGCTTGCCCATGTTGTAACATATGGCACATATAAGGTACTTCATTCCATGTATTGCAGGAGTATATTCCATTGTATGGATATACCACATATGATTTATTCATTCATCAGCTGATAGACATTTGGGCTGTTTCCAATCTCAGCCATTACGAATAATGCAATGAACATTTATGTGCAGGTTTCCGTGTGGACACATGTTTTCATTTCACCTTTAGGTGGAATAGTTGGATCGTGTGATAACTCAAGGCTCAACTTTTGACATACTGCCACAGAGTTTTCCAAAGTGGCTGCACCATTTTTATAGTCCCAGCAGATGTGAGAAGGATCCGGTTTTCCTGTATCCTTGCCAACCTCTGTCATAGCTTTCCTAGGGGTAGGATTTGCATTTCCCTCCTGGCTAATGATGTTGTCTTCTTTCATGTACTAATAGCCATTTGTACATTTTCTCTGGAAAAATTTCTATTCAGATACTTGGTCCATTCTTTAAATTGGCTATTTGTCATACTGTTACGACTTGCAAGAGTCTTTTTAGATACAACCCCCTTATCACATATGTGACTTGCAAATATTTTTTCCCATTCTATGGGGTATCTTTTCACTTTCTTGACGGTGTCCTTTGAAGCACAGACGTTTTTAATTTTGTTGAAGTCCAATTTATCTTTTTTTTTTTTTGCTTATATTTTTGTCATTTGTAAGAATCCATTGCCAAATCTAACTCCACAAATGCTTGTTCTCATGTTTTCTTCCAAGAGTTTTATGGTTTTAGTTCTTACATTTAGGTACTTGATGCATTTTGAGTTAGTTTTTGTATATGATGTGAGGAGGGGGTCTGTCTAACTTCATTCTCGTGCATGTGGAAGTGGATAAAAGCACAGTTAGGAGCCTTAGCCACAGTCCAGGAGAGACGCGAGGGCTGGGCGATTGGGTGGAGGAGGCGCAAGAACTGACGGCTCAGAGCGCACCTGTAGCTCAAGCAAAGGGCCTGCTGGGGCGAAGAAGAGGATTCAGATTTGTGTGACCCTGGCGGGGGTCGGGGCGGGGCTGTGGGGGCAGGGGGTCTCCAGGGGGCAGCGGCGGAGAATCCAGGGGCGCCCTTTGGAAAACTCCTCCTGGACACGTAATCCCCCACAGTGTTCTAAGCCAGGGCACTGGACACAGGGGCAGCCCCCCGGGTTTAGTGCGCACGGTCATGAGGCGCCAGGAGGCCCGGGGAGCCTCGCAGGGTCTCCCTCCCGCATCTCAACAACGTCCCCGCGGCTCCGTGTCCTCCCCGGGGACGTGCGGGCCTCCGCGCGCGGGTGGGGCGAAGGCTGCCGCCCGCGCTCTGCCCGCCCCGTGCCCACCTGGAGACACCTGTCAGGTGCGCCGCGCGCTCCCCCGGCCGCAGGCTGGCGGGGGCGCGGGGCGGGGGCGCGGGGCGGGGCGGGGCGGGCGAGGCCACGCCCCGGGGCGGTGCCGCGGGGCTTCCCTGCCGGCGCCCCGCGCCCCGAGCCCGAAGGGTGCGCCCGCGTCGCGCCCCGGGCGGAGCTGCGGGCCATGGCGGCCGCAGAGCCCAAGCCCCGCGCGGGGGCGGCCGCGGCCCGGCGCCTGGCCCGGGGCTGCTGGTCCGCGTTCTGGGACTACGAGACGCCCAAGGTGATCGTGGTGAAGAACCGGCGCCTGGGCGTCGTGTACCGCGCGGTGCAGCTGTTCATCCTGCTCTACTTCGTGTGGTGGGTGCGGTGCGCCGGGGGCGCAGGGCCTGGGGACCCCGGGAGGCGGCGACCGGCGGGGGAGGGCCCCGGGTCGCCTCCAGCGCGGCCCTGCCGGTCCCGCAGGTACGTGTTCATCGTGCAGAAGAGCTACCAGGACAGCGAGACGGGCCCCGAGAGCTCCGTCATTACCAAAGTTAAGGGCATCACCTACTCCGAGCGCAAAGTGTGGGACGTGGAGGAGTACGTGAAGCCCCCCGAGGTGCGCCTGCCCGCCCCGCCCGCGGCGCGCACCCCGGGACAGGACCGACCATCCCCTTTCCGAGCCTCGGCCGACCATCCCCTCTTTCTGAGCCCAGGGAGGCAGCGTGTTCAGCATCATCACCAGGACTGAGGTCACACCCTCGCAGACCCTCGGAACCTGCCCGGAGGTGAGGCCTGGTGGGACGCAGGGCTGGGGCAGAGGGACAGGGCCCCCCGCCTGATCGTCTTGCCCCAGAGGCGCGGGCTCCTGACGCAGCCGGCTCCTCCCTAGAGCATGAGGGTTAGCAACGCCTCCTGTGACACAGATGAGGACTGCGTGGCAGGGCAGCTGGACATGCTGGGAAACGGTCAGTGCCCACCAGCTCGGGGTGGGGTAAGGTGGGGGGCACGCCCCTCGCCCCTGAGCGCCGTCTGTCTGCCCGCAGGCCTGAGGACCGGGCGCTGCGTACCCTACTACCAAGGGTCCGCCAAGACCTGTGAGGTGTCGGGCTGGTGCCCGGTGGAAGATGGGGCCTCTGTCAGGTGCGCACGCCCGGTGACCCCACCTGCCCGGGACGCAGCTGGCACCCCAGCACGACGCTGTTTTGCTCCTTTGTCTCCTCACTGGCCAGAGCTGCGATGTGCTGGGGAGGGGCCTAGGGAGGGGGGGCCTAGGGAGGGGGGAGACTAAACACACCCAGTCTGTGCCTCCTCAGCCAATTTCTCGGCAAGATGGCTCCGAATTTCACCATCCTCATCAAGAACAGCATCCACTACCCTAAATTCCAGTTCTCCAAGTAAGAGCCACCAAGGTGTAGTGACAGTGGGTAGGGATGGGGGCTACCTCCTGGGAACGTGGTGTTTGTGGGTACAGAGCTTCTGCCCCCTCCCCACGTGACGCGCCTGGGTCCCGTCCTCAGAGGCAACATTGAGCACCGGAAGGACGGCTACCTGAAACGCTGCACATTCGATGAGGCCTCCGACCTCTACTGTCCCATTTTCAAGCTGGGCTTCATTGTGGAACGGGCAGGGGAAAACTTCACGGAGCTGGCACACACGGTGAGGCGGGCAGCCGAGGGAGAGCGGGCCAGCTCTCCTCCGGTGCTGGCTCCTAGCGGCGAGTGGCGGGTCTCCATTACAGCCAGCCCCCTTTGCAGTCTTGGCCAACCCTGGCCCTGTTCGGGCAGAGGAAAGAGAAACACAATCGGCCAACCGGTCTGGGCATGCATGCGTCCTGCTAAATTATTGACTCCTGGTCACACGGCTGGCCGCTAGCATACCCTCACGCTTCAGAAGCGGGTGCTCGCCAGGCACCCCTGACTCTCGGCCCTGAGCTGCCCCAGGTGCCCCAAGATGAGCGCCCCACAGTCTCAGGGCAGGCCCCGTTGCTCTTGAGGGTCCTCTGTGAGGCCTCCCTGACACCCACCCCTGTGCCCACTTCTGGGCAGGGTGGTGTCATCGGGGTCATTATCAACTGGGACTGTGACCTGGACCTGTCGGCATCAAAGTGCAACCCCAAGTACTCCTTCCGGAGGCTTGACCCCAAGCACGTCCCAGCCTCGTCTGGCTACAACTTCAGGTACCTTGGCCTTGGGATGCCTGGGTCCTCGTCTGCCCGGGTTGTAGTGGCTCTAAAATAACAGGGCAGGTGCTTCAAGGTCCAGATCAGGGGTCACTGGAGTCTTGGAGCTTCTCGTCTTGGGTGATGGGTGGGTGCCCACCGCCATGCTCTTCAGGGTCATGCTGTCCCAGGTTTGCCAAGTATTACAAGGTAAACGGCAGTGCCACCCGCACACTCATCAAGGCCTATGGGATCCGCATCGACGTCATTGTGCATGGACAGGTAGGCCCGCCTGCTTTGCCCGCCAAGGACCCGGACAGGCCCGGGGCCGAGCCAGCGTGGTTCCGTCTCCCCACCCCCCCTTGAGCCTCACCTGCCCCAGACCCAACAGCCATCTAAGGCAGCCTCCTCTCCCAAGGCAGGGAAGTTCAGCCTGATTCCCACCATCATTAATCTGGCCACAGCACTGACCTCCATCGGGGTGGTAAGGAAATGCGTGCTGGGGCGGGGGGCGGGGGCGGGGGCTCCCGGGCCCTCACCTGCTGGTCTTGCTGGCCCAGGGCTCTTTCCTGTGTGACTGGATCTTGCTGACGTTCATGAACAAAACCAAGGTGTACAGCCATAAGAAATTCGACAAGGTGTGCACGCCCAGGCACTCCTCCGGTAGCTGGCCTGTGCCCCTGGCTCTTGTTTTGGGCCAGGCCCCTCCCCCGCCCCACCCCTGCTCTGCAGACCCAAGCCCATCCCCGGCCGCCCCGCCCCCATGGCCTCGCCCTGCCTCTGCCCCTTCTGAGCAGATGGCGGATACTCCCCAGCAGAATGAGGGACCAGAGCTGTGCGCCTGCGAGCCTTCCCGGCAGGACTCCACACTCACAGACCCCCGAGGTTTGGCCCAGCTCTGAGCCTACCACATGCCTTCCGCCACGCAGTGTCCAAGGCCGGGCCTGGTGGGGTCCTGAAGTCTGGGCCCGGCCCACTCCCCTCAACACGGTCTGTGAGAAACTGGGAACAAAAAGACCCCCGTGCAACCGGGCGGTGGGTGACACCAAGTGGGTGGCATCAGATCCTGGCTGCCCCCCCACCCCGACTCTGCCCGGGCTGGAGGGAGGGATAAACTGCCTCCTCCCCCTCACCCCTCGCTGTCTTTCTCACAGGCTTCTCACCCCTCCCAACCCAGGCGCTTTGCTTGCTTCATAGCTAGAAGTCACGTACCCAGAGTCCAATAAACCTGTGCCCAGAACCTCTGGCCTCATTTTTGGGGAAAAGCATCTGGAGGTCCTGAAGACAAACAGGCAGGAGAGGGTCCTTGTGCATGGGGCTATGAGTGCCCTTGGTCTGGTCTGTCCTTTAACCAGCCTGGGTGGGTGCAGACCGCATGCTGTGTCTGAGCAGAGGGGCAGGGGGACAGGCAGGGACTGGGTGCACGAGGAACCCAGCGCTGCCCTTCAGTTAGCTTGCTTACCAGCCTCCTGGGGTGGGGAGGTGGGGGGTCATCCCAGACCCACCCTCAAAATATGTGAAAGGATGGGGGCTCTGGAAGAAAGCCAAGGGGTAGGTGAGGAAACAAGAAAAAGGGACCCAAGGGGGCAGGAAGTTGGTGCCGGGGGAGGGGGTGGACGAGGTTGAGGGGGAGCACAGGCCAGCAGCTAATCGGTTGCCACACCCTTGGATGCCATAACGGCCATTATATTCAGTGGCCTTGCCTGGTGCCTGTCTGGCCAGGGTCCCCCTCCCCCAGGGGCCGCCGGAACTCGGCTGGATGGTGGTTCCCCTGGCAACATGGATGGTGAGCGCCCAGATCTGTGGCAGCACATGCTGTGTTTGCACAGACCACCTCAGCCAGGATCCCACCACTTCTAAGGTTAAGTGATGGGTCAGGGGGTCCTCACGTCCAAATGATGCTGGCAGGTGGCCAGAGCTGGCCTTCCCACCTGCCCACACCCAACGGGGCCAGCAACAGCACACAGCGGAGAAGCCCCCGGCCAGCTACCTCTACAGACCCTCCCATCCGTGAGGTGAGGAGTCCTGTGGCCCAGATGCCTGCGATACTGTATCTGGCTCCCTGATGTCCAGCTTTGGAGAAACTGGCTTTTCCAGTTGGGCCTGGGCTGCCACTCAAGAACCGGGGCCAGGGGTTCAGGTTTCCCATTCCTGAGCACGAGCGGGACCCCAGGGCCCTCCACTGTCCCAGATGCCCCAGTCCCTAAGCTGGCCTCTGAGTGACCCCCCCCTGCAGCCCTGGCCCTGCTGCAAGGACAAGGCATGGTGTGCAGGCCCCCAGCCCCTCCCCTTCTCCCCTCCGGGACATCTCTGCTCCGCTTCCAGGAAGCCCAGTTAGCCCCCCTCCCCCCGAGCCCTAATTTGATTTGATCTCCATCTGGGGGTGACGCAGGCTCTGTCCACCTTCCAGCCAGTGTCCGGTTTCTCGTGGCCTGGACACACCCGGAGCACAGTACCCAGGGGCCAACGCACCCAGCTGTGACAGATGGCAGTCTCCCTTCCATCCTTGTAGGGACTAAGACACCTCGCACACACAAACACACACACAATTTTAAGGAATGTAAAAACAAAAGTTAAAGTGTCATGCTAGGGGATGCTCGGAGAAGTCAGGCGGCAGTGACGAACTCAAGCCGGGCTCCAGGGCTGACAGTGGCCTGCGGCTTCCACATGCTTCCCTTGAGGCTGCCCATTTGGGGTCTGAGTTTAGGATTCAGTTAGTCTGCTTGTTGCCTTGCCAACCTGGCCATTCTTCTTTTCCTGCTTCCAGTCTCATTTAGTTAGAAATGAAGTGTGGGGCGCCTGGGTGGCTCAGTCGGTGGTACATCTGACTCGACTCTGGCTCAGGTCCTGATTCCAGGGTTGTGGGATCAAGTCCCCAGGTCAGGGAGAAGCACGGGGCCCGCTTAAGAGTCTCTTTCATCCTCTGCCCCCTCCCCCTCTCACGCTTACTCTCTAAAATAAAAAAATAAAATCTAACTACTAAAATGAAGTGTGGACTTAGTCTTTTGTCCTGGGGCAGAGGAAAGAAAGGAGGGAACAGCTCAGCAAAGTCTTCCCGAGGTCACTGGGCCTCCCACTTTCCCAGCCCCACCGCAGGGTCAGCGCGGAGTGGGGCCCCACATCTCTGTGCCGCACTGGCTGTCTGAAGAAACTGGTGGCAAGTGTCCAGGTTTAGAGAGGCCAGGGCCCTGACTGACCGTCTCTGCAGGGGAGGGCAGCTGACCTGGGCTTGCGTGTCCCCCTTGGCCACTGGAGGACAGGCAGGCCCGCAAGGGACGGAGGTCACAGACGCTACAGCCAAGAAGCCAGAACACAACCACTTCAAGCCCAACACGATTGCTGCTGCCGTTTTACTCCTGTCTCCCCTCCCCTGCCCTGAAGCTGAAGGGGAAAACCTAGTCTTGCACGTGAAGAAGCATTTCCCTGAGAACCCAAGTGCTGACAGAGGACATTAAAGTCTGTGATAAATGCGTGCATCTTCCCTCCTGTGAGTGGCAGTCTGAGCCCAGCGCTCGTTGTCTGCCCCCACCCCCACCCACAGCAGGGGCAGGGTCAGAGGGAAGGGTGCCACACCCCGGATTCCAGGTCTCGCTGCTGCAGACAAAGTGACCGCTGTGATCGGGCTCCTCCCCTGCAGACCCTACACTGACTGGGAAGTCTCCAGACAAGAAGGCCAAGTCCTGGGAACTCGCTGTGTGAAAGACACCCAGGTCCCCTCAGCGTTTGGCTCTGAGTCCCGGGAACAGGCCCACACCCTCCTGCTGGCATCCAGCCATGGCACATGCTTCTCTGCCTCCGTGCTCACAAGTGATAAACAGGGGCTGCAAAGCCCACCAGTCCTCACCAGACAGAAGATCCCCTGAACAGCAGAGGAGAGTGAAAGCAGGGCCGCAGGGAGGGCGGTCTACATAGCAGGAACCACCCTGGTGACCCTTCTTGGGCCAACCGTGGGCAGGCGGCCCTGACCACAGCTGGGGGCCCAGGGAAGCCCCGAGTGGAGCCACTTCCCGCTCGCAGAAGCTCCCTGATACTCGTTTTCCTCGGTGCTCCGTCCTGGATATGATCACAAGCCTGGGAAGTGAGGGCAGAGAATGGGGATGGTTGGCTTGCTAATGGCCCAGCTGAGGGCTCTTCTGCAGCAGCCACTCCAGGGTCTCCATGAGGTATGACATGCCATAGTGCTGGGCAATGTTCTGGAAGATTCTAATCTGGTCCATGAAGACCTGCAGAAATGATCAGTCACAGTGAGACCTGGTTCCAGAGGGATGCAAGGTGGAGGCTCAGGTGTATAGGGAGAGAAGAGGATGGCAAAGACCACAGGGGGGCAGCCAGCTGGTCCAGCTGTGGGACCCCCACCTTGGTGCGGATGGTGAGGGCAAAGTCCCCGGCACAGCCACAGTACACAGGCATGTTGGTCTCCTTCACACCCCGGCACTTGAGGCAGATCTGCAATGAGGAGCAGCCCTGGTCACCAGTGTCCCCTCCTGCGCCAGCCATGGCCAGCGGGAGCCAAGAGCTCGGCCTGTCCACCCTCCCCCCGCCCCCCATGGCCTTCAGCTCAACCGTGAAATTCAGTACTTTGTAACAGGATTTATCCAAACATGCCAGTTGCTTCCTAACACCCTTACTGTGGGCACCGCACCCTTGCCTCTGAGCCCCAGAGGCCCTCACCCCTGGGCCTTCCTTGGGTCTCCCTATTCTATCACACTAGATGAGGGTTGTCCTCTGCTCGGACCCCGACACCCCCTCTCATCTTGGCTGAGAGGTCTTCTCAGCGAGGACACCCCTCTGTCTAATGCTGAAGACATCCCTGTCTTTCTCTCTCTACTCTGCTTGTTGTCTTTACGCTTACCACGACTCACACACACTCTATTCTGCTCACAATCTACCCTCTTCCACTAAAATGAAAGGTGCATGGAGCCAGCACCCGGCCCCTGTGGGAGCCCCAGAGATGTGTGACAATGAGTCGAAAGGAGACGGCTGATCCAAGGACTGGTTACCTCAGAGCACTGAGTTGGGCCTCGAGAACTGTGCATACCCGTAGCTTCTCGTGGGTGCAAATTGCTCATCAAGAACCCCTCTGCCCTCTGGAGCGAGGGCCGGGGTAGAGTCCCCCAGCCCCAGGCCTGCCACTCACCAGGTCCTGCAGAGTGAAGGCCATCAGTTTCTTCTGCACGGCTTCCACCAGGGCCATCTCAATGACTGATGAGTCATAGGCAACCTGACAGTTGGAGCAGAGCCACCGAGGCAGCACAGCCCCGTCCTGGGCAGAGGAGAGGGCCAGGTCAGCCTTCCTCAGCAGCCAGCACTTCCCCGGTGCGGAGTAGGGACTGTGCGGAGCGAGCGGGCGGGCTCGGGGGTGGGGGCTGCTGGCCCGCACCACCGTCGCTGCCACGTGCGCACCAGGACAATGCACCAGCACACAGGAAAGGTGTCCGAGCCTCCCGGCCTGGCCCCACCCACCTGAGAGAAGGAGGGCTCTCTGCACAGGTCCAGGTCCCGGCAGAAATTACAGCTGCGGCAGATGACCTCAGGGAGCACGTAGGAACGGCAGGGGTCTCGGAACTGGGCCTCCTCTGAGAACTCGCCAACGTCCACCAGGCGCAGCAGGTCCCGGTTCAGCTTGTTCACCTGATTTGTGATGTTCGTGTCCAGAGACAGAACCTGCAGAGAACAGAACGGGCGTCAGGGACGGCCTCAGGGGCCGGTCTCCATTGGGGCCGGAAAAGCCTGCAGCGGACTCTTCGGGCTGCGGCTTCTCAGCATCACACTTTCCTTCTCCTGCTGGGATTGAGGGCAGCTGCCTCAGTGTGGCCCTACGAGTAGAGGTTTTCGTTAGCTCCGGGGGACGGGGGGGCACTATGTGCTCTTCCTGTCATCCTTACTGGCTCCTTCCTTCCCAAGGACAAGCAGTCCTAAATCTATGGGACCGCAAGGCCTCATCGGCAGAGCCGGTGCTCTCAGCCCCGACGGCGGGGGCTGCCCGAGCCGGCCTGGAGCCCGCGCAGCTGGCGCTGGGGAGCCCGGCTCTTGTGGTGGTGCCTGCAGAGCCACCGGGGGGCATCTCACACTTCTGTCCCTAACAGAGAGGAGAGCACAGGACAGATCTCTCTAGAGGCCCCTCCCACCCCTAAAAGTCTACTGTCCCAGCTCAACACCAAGGGCACCACAGAACCAAAACCCTCTTAGAAGATGTTTTTGGAAGAACTATTTATGGTCAAATTCGAAGCCCACCGCCCTATCCAGTGAGACAAGTAGATAAATTTCAAGTATGTATAATGAGGAGTGGTAGCCTGGCAGTATGAAGCTGTTTGCTTAAAAACATATAGTTTATATATTTCCATTATAAGAAAAAAAACTGAATTAAAGAGAAAAAGAGTTCACTGGTGAATTTGCCAAACATTAAGCAAAAAATAATATTGTACACAGTATCTTCTAGGAAACACAAAAGGGAAAACATTCTAACTCATTTTATGAGGCTAAATGATACAAAGACAGTAGAAGAAAACAGCAGACCAACCACTAACACGTACACTCAAAAGTTCTCATCAAAATACCAGCGGACCGAACCCGCCAATATATAAAAAGAGTAATACATCATGACCAAGTGCGATTTACTCCAGGAATATAAGCAAGGCTGGGTTAATATTTAAAATCAGTGCCACATCCAGATGGCCAACAGACACATGGAAAGATGCTCAGCATCATTCATCACCAGGAAAATACAACCAAAATCACAAGGACATACCACCTCACAGCTGTCAGAATGGCTAAAATAAAACACAAGAAATAACAAATGTTGGTGAAGATGTAAAGAAGAGGAACTGTCTTACACTATTACTGGACACTATTACTGGGAATGCAAACTGATGCAGCCATTCTGGATGAAAGTATGAAGTTCCTCAAAAAATTAAAAACAGAATTACCCCATGATCCAACAATTCCACTACTGGGTATTTACTCAAAAAATATGAAAACACTATTCAAAAAGATATACGCATCCCTGTGTTTATTGCAGCATTTTTCACAATAGCCAAATTATGGAAGCAACCCAAGTGTCCACTGATAAATGAATGGACAAAAAGATGTGACACAAGATACAAGGTCAATATACAAATGTCCACATATCTCTAAATATTAGTGGTGAACCGAAAACTGAAGTTTAAAAAAGTCAGTGCTATTTTAATGGCACCAAACAACCTGAAAACCTTAGGTGCAAATGTGCGCAATACTTATATGCAGAAAACCCCAAACACTGATGAAGAAATCAGAGATGACTTAAATAAATGGAAAGAGATAGTGGTTCATGAATCAGGAGTCTCAACATTAAGATGTTCTGGGCGCCTGGGTGGCTCAGTTGGTTAAGTGTTTGTTGGACTCTTGATTTCAGCTCAGGTCATGATCGCATGTTCATGAGTTCGAGCCCCTCGTTGGGCTCAGAGCCTGCTTGGGATTCTCTCTCAATCTGCCTCTCCCCTGCTTGTGCTTGCACACTCCCTCTCAAAATTAATAAATAAACATTACAACATTACAACTAAGATGTTAATTCTCCCTAAATTAATCTATAGATAATAGTTGGTTGAGTGTCTGACTTCGGCTCAGGTCACGATTTCATGTTTGTGATTCCAGCCCACACACAGCCCCCTTTGTTTCCTCTGTCCCCTCCTCCCTCTGTCTCCCTCTCTCTCTCTACCTCCCCCACTCATGCACGCATTCTCTTTCCCTCAAAAATAAACAAACAAAAAAGAAAAAACAATAAAACAACTCCAATATTCTAAAAGGGTTTTTTTTCTGGGTAGAAACTGACATGCTGATTCAAAAATTTATACGTAAAGCAAAGGAACTATATAGAAGAGCCAAAACAATTTTGAAAAAGAAGAAAGCTGAGGCATTCACATTATCTGGTTTCAAGATTTACTGATAAAGTTACATAAATCAAAACAGTGTGGTGTTGGTGGGGCGCCTGGGTGGCTCAGTCGGTTAAGTGTCTGACTTCAGCTCAGGTTATGATCTCAGGGTTTGTGAGTTCGAGCCCCACGTCAGGCTCTTTGCTGACAGCTCAGAGCCTGGAGCCTGCTTTGGATTCTGTGTCTCCCTCTCTCTCTCTGCCCTTCACCTGCTTGTGCTCTCTCTCTCATAAATAAACACTAAAAAAATTTTTTAAGTAAACATTTAAAAAGGATTAAAAAAATGTTGTGTTGGAAAAGGAGCATAGAGATTGATGGAGATCTAGAAAAAGACCCACACATATATGTGGCCAATTAAGTTTTGAAAAAGACACAAAGACTATTCAATGGAGAAAGGGTAATCTTTTTAACAAATAGTACTGAGATAATTAGATATGTTTACTCAGAAATACCAACTTCAATCTGCAACATGCACTGTACAAAAATTAACTCAAAATGGATTAACAGACTAAATGTAAACCCTAAAACTATAAAAGTTATAAGAAAATCTGCCCTTGGCTAGAGCAAAGAATTCTTAAATGTGGCAAGAAAGGTTCAATCTATAAGGAATTGATTAATTAAAGTTAAGGTACAGTCACTGAAAAATACTATTAAGAGAATTTTGAAAAGGTAGGCCAAGGTTTGGGAGAAAATATTTAGAAATCATACATCTAATAAAAGAGTTGTAACCAGAATATATAAAGAGCTCATAAAACGCAATAAGAAAAAGAACCTCATTTTTAATGGGCGAAAGATTTGGACATTTCATCAAAGATGCGTGGATGACAACCACCCACATGAAAAAACACCCAACACCCTCAGTATTGGGGAAGCACAGGTTAGAAACAGGCGATGCTGCCACACACCTGTGTGAACAGCACAGTCCTGAAAATGCTCATCGCTGAGTTCTGGGGGGTCCGCAGAGCAGCTGGGCCCACATCGTACACGGCCAGCGGGAGCGCACTTTAGCACGTGACTCAGCAATTCCCCTCCTCCATTTTCACCCAAGAGAAATTAAACTTAACGTTCAGGCAAAAACCTACGTGAGGATGTTTACAGCAACTTTGTTAATAAAAACTAAAAAACAAAAACCGAAACAACTCCATCCAGTGGACAAATAACTCGCGGTTCTCTGGCGTAACGCAGCACTGCTGGGCCACAGAAAGGAACAAGGTACTAAAACACGCAACCGCACAGAGGAACCACACGCGCACACCCTGTGACGTGAAAGAAGCCAGACCTAACCGGCTACACAATCCATAACGTGGCATTCTGGAAGACGTGGCAAGGGCAGACCGGTGGTTCCGGGGGGTCTGCTTGGGGGGAGAGCGTTTGAAGCGGCCCACGGCACAGCCCCATCGCTCTGTGAAACTTGAACCATTCACCGCACAGACTGTGACTGTGTCAACTTTAGAGAGTGCATGGAGATCGAACAGACAGATCAACGCACGGCAGGGGTGGGTGCGCTGTCTGCGGGATGGTGAAATGTCCTGCATCCTGCCTTTGCCACAACTCACAGAATACACACCCACAATGGTGACATGTCACTGTATGTAAGCTATACCTTAATAAAAATAAATTTTAAAAATTCCAAAGTTTATCAGAGGAGTAAAATGGCAAACTAAACTACTTCTGCGCCACACCCAGAAGTCACCTGATCCTGGAGCATCCTGTAACTTAATGCCCAGCGAAGTGCTCTCTGAGGAGTGACGTCTGCGCGGTCGCTATCTGGTAATAATATCCCATCACTGACTCCGCCTGCCTTTCCCAGAAAGGCATTTAGCATCCAAGCAAACGCTCCCCCGTGGCTCCGCCACAGCCCGCTCACTGTGGGAGACCGTTCCTGGCCTGGCCCCCTGGCCCCAGGAGACCCGCAAGCACCACCATTTCACTGCTCACCCACTCGGCACGTGCCTCTCACCAGCACCCCCAGCCCATCTTACCCCAGGGCCTTTGCATCCTCAAAGGCCTGTGGTCTGCACGTGGCTGGACCCTCCTGCTCAATGTGGTCTCAGGGGCCCATCTTGCTCATTTACCCTGCCCCTCGGAGCCCACCTCAGCCTGCCCGCCCTCCCTGGCCTCACCTGTCCCTGACTGACTTGTCCGCCCCCTCACTGGAGCGCAGACCTCCTGAGGACACGGGGGGCGGCTCTGGTCTCCCCTGCTTCCAGCCCCAAATGCCTCACACAGCAGATGCACAGAATGAGCAGTGAGTGTTCGCAGAATCAACAGAGATGTACTCCTGGCACCCTCGCCTCCCGCACACGCGGGCACCCTTGTGCGTGCTCGCGTTACCGTTAAGGATCTCTGCCTCACACATGTGTGTGGCGGCCTCACCTTGCACACGTATTTGATGAACTCCAAAGCAGGGTTATTGAGCAGCAAGTGAGAACCAGGGAGGACAGGAAACATTTCCGAGAGCTCAGTGGAGTTCCGAGAGCCCGTGACTTTCTTCTGAATCTTTTGAGTGATGGTGAAGAAGTTCTGGGTGAGTTCATTTGCCACATAATCTTGAGAGAAGGTGATCATTCCTGGGAAGGAAAGGGACACAGAACATGCTCCCCATTTTGCAGTGATAAGAACACTAAGGGAAGGACATGGGGACCCCCAGAGCAAAGGGCCCAGGTCCCAGGAACAGAGCGATGGCCTCATGCAGCAAGGGGATGCTCACCAGGGAGGGCTCCGGCCACTGCCTGGGCCTCTTGGGAGAGCTGGCTGGGCCCCCTCCTCCGCACGGGGGTGCTCCCTGGGGCGCTGCGCCTCAGCTCCTCCTTCATGCTGTGGTACACGGCCACAATGTACGCTGCAGAGACAGGCCACAGGCCTTGAGAGTTAGGACCTGGGGGGCCCTGTGGCCAGCCAGCCCGGGCTGAATGTCATTACTAGTTATGACTGTATTGGCTGCATTTGGATGAACCAAAATCAATTAGAAAAATGGGAATAAGCAGGACGCTTGCTAAGGCCCAAGTCCAAGTCCACATTAGTAGCGAGGGTGCTGTGTAAGCCACACACACCAACCTTCCCGCCACACGGTGACAAAACATGGCTCATAACAAACACAAGTCTAGGCCCCTGGTGTCGGGACGCCTTCTGAGATGCCCCCAGGAGGCGCAAAAGAGCTAGGGAGAGACTCAGGGGCGAGCAACATACAGTTATAAGTGAAACCACGGCTGTGGCTGCACATCGCTAGGTCTTTATGCTGAGTGGTGTCCTGTGCCCTCAACACTTACTATCCCCTAATGAAGAGCTCTGTGTTACAGGGTGTAATTTATACACTTTGTGTGCATATGATCCAAGACACCTTGGTTTGTAAACACCAGACCTGTATTTTTTATTTTTTTAACACTGCAACTTTAAACCCAAATCAGATACAGCAGTTTCTGACACAGAAGTTGGGCCTCAAAGACCAGCCTGTGGGCAACTGATTCAGGAAGTTTCTACATTTTTTGTATTTGGTGTTTATTTTTACTTGCTCTGGGTGCACACACAGGTTCTGGGGCTCATAGGCACGCCACAGGACGGGGGTCCTGCCCTGCGAGTCCTGTGCAGCAGTGCACTCCCACCTGACTTGATTTCCCCGTTTACCTCCTTGCTATGCAAACACACCAGAGGCAGGTTACTCAGAGTCCGTTACTCGGACGCAAGCCCAGCGGGCGGCTCACCTGAAACTATCATGAGGAAGTAGCTCTGGCAGGAGGCTGCCTGTGGCAGGAAGTGCACGATGCTCCAGCTGTTTTCCAGCATGTCCTCCACGTCCGGCTCCTGGGCGCCTTCCTCCTCCTCCTGCTCCTCCTCCTCCCCGCTTTCCTCCTCCTCCTCCCCCCCGCCTTCTTTTTGGGAGTCTTGCTGTAACACAGACAGGACCACCAAACGTGTGCAAAGAGACAAATATGGGCCCCAAAGTTGTTGCAGATCCCAGCTTCGGCTCTCAAGGCTCTCCGTCTTACCTGTCCACAGTGAACACTGGATGGAACGTTTCCTTTGATTCCACCGTAGTTAGACGGGTCCATCCAGAGAAGAAATTCCCAGCACCGAGAGAAAGAAATCGTCAAGGAGTGGAAGATCTCTTTAGAATGGATGCTAAAAAGCAAAACAGAAATTGCTTAAATGAAATCATTTTTTTCTCCACTTTCCTCTTTTTATTTTGTCCCTATCTGCTGTTTACCCTTCACTTCTTTAAAAAAAAAAAAAAATGGGGCGCCTGGGTGGCTTAGTCGGTTAAGCGTCCGACTTTCGCTTAGGTCATGATCTCGCGGTTCGTGGGTTCGAGCCCC